>NW_027533097.1:0-152 GCF_008692635.1 Crocuta crocuta
TCAGATGCAATGAAACGCCGGGACACCTGCACCCCGATGTTTCTATCAGCAATGGCCACAATAGCCAAACTGTGGAAGGAGCCTCGGTGTCCATCGAAAGATGAATGGATAAAGAAGATGTGGTTTATGTATACAATGGAATATTACTCAGC
>NW_027533097.1:344-575 GCF_008692635.1 Crocuta crocuta
TGGGAAATATCAGGAAGGGAGACAGAACATAAAGACTCCTAACTCTGGGAAACGAACTAGGGGTGGTGGAAGGGGAGGAGGGCGGGTGTTGGAGGGGAATGGGTGACGGGCACTGAGGTGGACACTTGACGGGATGAGCACTGGGTGTTTTTCTGTATGTTGGTAAATTGAACACCAATAAAAATTAATTAAAAAAAAAAAAAAAAAAACAAAAAAAAAAAAAAAAAAAAA
>NW_027533098.1:0-85907 GCF_008692635.1 Crocuta crocuta
ATAGACCAATGGAACAGAATTGAGTACTCAGAAATGGACCCAAAATTATACAGCCAACTGATATTTGCAAAGCAGGAAAGAATATCCAATGGAAAAAAGACAGCCTTTTTATCAGATGGTGCTGGGAGAACTGGACAGCATATGCAGAAGAATGAAACTAGACCAATTTCTCACACCATACACAAAAATAAACTCAAAATGGATAAAGGATTTGATTGTGAGACAGGAAACCATCAAAACCCTAGAGAAGAAAGCAGGAAACAACCTCTTTGACCTCCACTGCAGCAACCTCTTACTTGACACATCCCTCAAAGCAAGGGAATCAAGAGCAAAAATAAACGATTGGGACCTCATCAAGATTAAAAGCTTCTGCACGGCAAAGGAAACAACCCACAAAACTAAGAGGCAACCAACGGAATGGGAAAAGATAGCTAAAAACGACATATCAGATAAAGGGTTGATATCCAGAATCTATAAGGAACTCACCAAACTCCACACCCAAAAAACAAACAACCCAGTAAAGAAATGGGCAGAAGATATGAACAGACACTTCTCCAAAGAGGACATCCAAATGGCCAACAAACACATGAAACGATGCTCAGCATCCCTACTCATCAGGGAAATACAAATCAAAACCACACTGAGATACCACCTCACACCAGTCAGAGTGGCTAAATTGAGCAAATCAGAGAACATGAGATGCTGGCGAGGATGTGGAGAAATGGGCACCCTCCTGCACTGTTGTTGGTAATGTAAACTGGTACATCCCCTCTGGGATATAGTGTGGAGATTCCTCAAAAAATTAACAATAGAACTCCCCTATGACCCAGCAATAGCACTGCTAGGAATTTACCCAAGGGATATAGAAATGCTGAGGCATAGGAGCACATGTACCCCAATGTTCATAGCAGCACTCTCAACAATAGCCAAAACATGGAAAGAGCCTAAGTGTCCATCAACGGATGAATGGATCAAGAAGATGTGGTTTATCTATACCATGGAATACTACATGGCAATGAGAGAAAATGAAATCTGGCCATGTGTAGCAACATGGATGGACTTTGAGGGTGTTATGCTGAGTGAAATAAGTAGGCAGAGAAGGACAAATATCATATGTTTTTTCATTTATTTCATTTTTTGTTTTCACCTTTTTTAATATTTTAATTTTATTATTTTTTCTTCCTCTAAAATGAAAAAATGAAGGAATTTACCCCAAAAGAAATAACAGGAAAAATTACAACAAGTGCCTTAATCAATACAGGTATAAGCAAGATTCTGAGCTAGAATTTAGAACCATAATAATAAAAATACAAGCTGGGGTTGAAAGAAGCACAGAATGCCTTTCTATGGAGATAAAAGAAGTAAAAGTTCTTCAGGAAAAATATCCAAATTTTAGCAGAAAACTTTCCTAATATGAGGAGGGACACAGATATCAAAATCCAGGAATCACAGAGAACTCCCATTAGATTCAACAAAAACCCACCATCACTAAGACATATCAGTCATATTCAAAAAATTCAGACATGGAAGGAATTATAAAATTAGCAAGGGAATAAAAGATTTTAACCTATAAATGAAGACATCAGATTTGCAGCCGACCAATCCATAGAAATTTGACAGTCTAGAAAGAAGTGGTGGGATATATTCAATGTGCTGAATCAGAAAAATATGCAGCCAAGAATTCTTTATCCATCAAGTCTGTCATTCAAAATAGGAGAGATAAAGAATTTCTCAGACAAACAGAAACTCAGGAAGTTCATGACCATTGAACCAGCCTTGCAGGAAATTTTAAAGGGGACTCTTTGAGTGGAAGAAAGATGAAACAAAACAAAAATGAACAAGAGCAATGAAGACTAGAAAGGACCAGAGACCATCATGAGAAACACCAACTCTACAGGCATCACAATTGCATTAAATTCCTATGTTTCAGTACTCACCCTAAATGTTAATGGACTAAGTGTTCCAATCAAAAGATGGCATCAGAATGCATAAGAAAACAAGACTCATCTATATGCTACTTAGAAGAGACCCATTTTAACCTAAAAACATCTGCAGATTGGAAGTAAGGGTATGGAAAACCATCTATCATGCTAATGGTGGTCAAAAGAAAGCTGGAATAGCCATCCTTATATCAGACAAACTAGATTTTAATATAAAGACAGTAACAAGAGATGAAGGAAGGTATTAAATCACAATTAAGGAGTTTATCCACAAAGATCTAACAATTGTAAACATTTATTCTCCCAACTTGGAAGTACCCAAATATATAAATCAGTTAATGACAAACAATAAAAAAAATCATTTATAATAATACCATACCATACCATAATAATACTTCAACTCCCCATTTACAACCATGGACAGATCATCTAAGCTGAAAATCAAGATAGAAACAATGAGTTTGAATGACACGCTGATCCAGATTGACTTAATGGATATACTGAGATCACTTCATCCTGAAGCAGCAGAATACACATTCTTCTCGACTGCACATGGAACGTTCTCCAGAATATATCACATACTGGGACACAAATCAGTCCTCAATAAGTACAAAAAGATGGAGATCATATCATGCATATTTTCAGGCCACAACACTGTGAACCTCAATGTCAACCACAAAAAAAATTTGGAAAGACCATGATTACTTGGATATTAAAGAATATCCTACTAAACAATGAATGGGTTAACCAAGAAATTAAAGAGGAAATTAAAAATCACATGGAAGACAAGGAAAATGAAAACATGACAGCTCAAAACCTCTGGTATTCAGCAAAGGCAGCCATAATAGAGAAGTATATAGCAATCCAGGCCTTCTAAAAGAATAAAGAAAGATCTCAAATACACAACCTTATCTTACACCTAAAAGAGCTTGAAAAAGAATAGCAAAAACAAGCAAAGAAGGAAAATAATAAAGACTAGAGCAGAAATAAATGATATTGAAATAAAAAAACAAAAGTAGAACAGATCAATGAAATCTGGAGCAGGTTTGACGAATGAATTAACATAATTGATAAACTCCTAATTAGACTGATCAAAAAGAAAAGGGAAAGGACCCAAAGCAAGAAACAACCTCCTTGACCTCAACTGCAGCAATTTCTTACTTGACAAATGCCGAATGACAAGGGAATCAAGAGCAAAAACGAACTATTGGGACCTCATCAAAATAAAAACCTTCTACACAGCAAAGGTAACAAAACTAAAAGGCAACCAATGGAAAGGGAAAAGATATTTGCAAATGACGTATCAGATAAAGGATTAGTATCCAAAATGTATAAAGAATTTATCAAACTCAACACCCAGAAAACAAATGATCCAGTGAAGAAATGGGCAAAAGACATGAATAGACACTTTTCCAAAGACATCCAGATTCTAACAAACACATGAAAAAGTGCTCAACATCACTCATCATCAGGGAAATACAAATCAAAACCACAATGAGATATTACCTTACCCCTGTCAGAATGGCTGAAATTAACAATTCAGGCAATAGTAGATGTTGGTAAGGATGCAGAGAAAGAGAAACACTTTTGCAATGCTGGTAGGAATGCAAACTAGTGCAGCTACTCTGGAAAACAGTGTGGAGTCTCCTCAAAAAATTAAAAATAGAACTACCCTAAAACACAGCAGTTGCATTACTAGGTATTTATGCAACAGATACAAAAATGTTGATTCAAAGGGTGTTTATATATACACACACCATATTTTCTTTATACACACACATACACACACACACACACAGGAATATGACTCGGCAATCAAAAAGAATGAAATCTTGCCTTTGGAACATTGTGGATGGAACTCGAGTGTATTATGGTAAGTGAAATAAGTCAGTCAGAGAAAGACCTATATCATATGATTTCATTCATATGTAGAATTTAAGATACAAAACAGCTGAACATAAGGCAGGGGAAGCAAAAGTAACATAAAAACAGAGAGGGAGACAAACCAAAGAGACTCTAAATACAGAGAACAAACTGAGGGTTGCTTGTGAGTGGGGGTTTGGGGGTGGGTTAAATGGGTTATGGACATTAAAGAGGACACTTGTTGGGATGAGCACTGAGTGTTATATCTAAGTGATGAATCATTAAATTCTATTCCTGAAATTATTACACTATATATTAACTAACTTGGATTTAAATTTAAAAAAAGAAATTAGAGGGAAAAAGTGAATACTATTACATTTGTATAAAGTTTTTAAAAATTTAATCTCTAATGCATGAATTGTTGAAAGCACATTACTTGTTGCTTGACACAAGAATGAGTATTTAGTGTGGTGTAGAGATATTACAAAGTGGCATAAGTAAATTTTTGTTTGTGATGATGTTGAAATTAATCAAATTACACCTTTTACATATATGCAGTTTTTGTATGTCATTTATACTTCAAAAAAGCTTTTTAGAAAATGAAATAGAATTGTTAAAGTCAATCATTCAGAACACAGTTAACACACAAAAAATTACAATAGGAAAGAGTATATGTTAAGAATAAAACTATTAAGTGCAAAATCTGAGTAGTAGGAGCACATGAAAAAAGGTAGAGGATATTTTCTTAAAAAGTAATATAAGAAAATTGTTTAGAGATGAGAGATATAGATCTTTAGATCCAGTGTTTCACTCAGGATCCAAAATGCAATAAGCCAAAAAGATTCACACTAAATACGTCTTTATGAAATGCTAGAAAGATGTCAAAATCTTCCTTAATCCTCAGTGGGTCGAGAAGTTAGGGGTGAATCTTTATAAGTAAATTAGTATCATCTGACATCAAACCTGTTATTAGTATCACTGGATGTTAAATTATAATTATACAATAATTTCAAAGTTTGAGGGAGAATGCTTTGAATTTGCATCAATATCAACCTAACTACCAAGTAAATAAAAAAGACTAAAGAAGGAATTCAGATATGCAAAACCTCAGAAACCTTCTATCTTATACTCACTTTTTGGACATTTACTGAGGATGATCTTTGTTAAAATGAGGGCTCCCAGAGTCCAATGGAAAGAAATCATAGGATGAGAGTTTTGCAGCAGGTCCAAAAAGCAAGTAACCGTAATTTGTACGGTAAGTCAGTTAACACCAAGAAAAATATTTTCATGAAGAAAAATAGAAAGGGTAACAAACAATGAATTTAATGACTAAGGTGGTAAATAATATTAGGTACATGGTCAGGAAAGTGTACCATTCTTTCCTTATTAGGAAAAAAGAATGCAAATTAGAAATTTCAGAATGGGTGTTTGTGGGTGATTGGGAGGGATTAAACCAGGAAAGTCTTGATGAAGCATATATATCACGTGGTTTGAATCAAATGAAGCCGTGTAGGAAAAAGGAATTCATTTTATCTGGGTCTTACACAGATTCTTCTTCAAGTAGAGATACTGCAGAGAGATGTTGGAGCAAACTGCTTAGCTCTGCTTTGAATGATATTTATATACTTGATAAAAATTTTCATTGTTTTTTAAATTTTAGGATTAGTTTATAAGTAAAATCTTAAAGGCTATAGCTATAGTGCTGAATGTGAAAGTTTTCAGTCTTCACAATGCAGTAGCAGATGCTGGAACATCTCTTTTCTTACACATCAATTGAACTCACTTTGCAGTAAGAAAAACTATTAACTACAGTATTTGGTTTTTTCCTTCTAAGATTTATCTTTATGCCTTCAAATGAAATACTAGACATTGAACTGTGTCCATGTAATATAGATCCATAATGTGGGATGTTTCATTAGTTTTTATTTAGAATTAATCTATAAACATAATATTTAAAAGTAAGATATAATTTTATGACTGTAGGCAGAATACACATGTGTTTGACCCTGGTAATGTAAAAGTACGGTTACACTTAACAAAAGATGGGAGGTGAAACAGAGGAAAGAGAAACACATAAAATATAGGGGTATTGACATATTTATCTAAAAAATGGAGAGAAAGAAACAACTGCTTAAAAACCTGGGAAAATCAAAATAGAAATTTCAGTTGTAAAGATATCTTCTTACAATTATCCGACTATCAAGGCTACTAACTAGTTTCCTATTTGATTTCAACACACACACAGATACATCCACATCCACTCTATATCATTTCTGTGAACTACATTTTGCTTACCAGTATCTTCCGCATTGCTTGGCTATGGATTCTAAATGGAACCTATTGATAGAAAATAAAACCATAGAATGTGAGTCCCTCTAATGCCAGGAGTGCCCCAATTAATAACCATTGCTAGCTTAGTCTTATAAAGGGCTCAACGTCCTGACTTCCAAAGAGTCAATCTTCCCTGAAGAATTTTTCCCACTAAAATAATTGTCAATCCCTGTCCTTTAGAAGCTGATAGAAAGGAGGTAGGTAAGAATTGTAAAATGATGCCAAATGTGTGCAGGGGCTGTGGCAGCCCTTCGGGCATAAGAGTGAGTAGATTCTTGGTAGAGGCTCTCTGGACATAATTGTACTCTGTATTCGGTGAGGTTTTTTTTTTTGGTTATTTGAAAGTGGGATGCTTTTGAAAGAAGATTTAAGAAGGTCTGCAAAATTGAAAATCCTTTTTTTCTGCAGTTATTGGTAATTTAAACTTTGTTTTCTGGATGAATAATGTTATAGCCTAATGGAGTATGTGAGAAATGTCTCCATAGTGATGTTCTAGTCTTAGATGAAGCTTTAGTGTGAAATATGCGCAAGACAGAGTCCCAACATAAACCAGGGATATAAAAACATATGATGAAAAAAATAAAAGAATGGAAATAGGCCCTGTAAAGAATTATTGAATAATTTATATTATTTTGCTTAGAGTAGATAAATTTGAGGGTAAACCTCCATTAAATACGAGTTGGCTGAGGACATTTTGTAAGTCTGACAACAACAGTGGGGAACATTCCTTTTAAGGTGTTTGCATGTGAGCCAGCAGACTTTTTGGGAACCTAACAGATCTATTGCTCAATACAAGTTCTATCTGGTTTGAGGTGTCTGAGAATCTTTCTTCTTTCTTTCTTTCCTTCTTTCTTTCTTTCTTTCTTTCTTTCTTTCTTTCTTTCTTTCTTTCTTTCTTTCTTTCTTTCTTTCTTTCTTTCCTTTCTTTCATGAATGACATCGCTTGTTACTTTCTCACTGAAAAGGAACAAGGGAAATTGCCTTCTAGTACTAAAAAAGTAAAGAGTAAAGATCAATAACACCTGTGCCCAGAGGTTATTGGTAAGTTTCTTCCCTAGCCTTTAATAGAAAAATATTTCTCTCTTTCTAACCACCTGCTTGAAGATAGGCACAAGCTGGATCCCTGTGTGTTTAGTTGTCTATTGAAGTTTAGAGTAAATCATGATTTTTTTTTTTAAATCATGGTTCAGTTGTTCTCCCATGCAGTCAGCTTTGAGCTTATTTTTTTTGTATTTTCTACATGACCTAAATGGACATGTAATCTCAAAATACCTGGAATTAAAATAACCACACCATATCACCAAAAGATAGCCAAGGAAGAAAAAAAATCAGTCTTCTTCTTTAAGTCAGTTAGTTCTTTTTTAATAAATTTGAATTCATTCATCAACAAGTTTCATATTGTATCTATCACTCAATTTTGCTGTTTTTTTCATGTCAAATAATACCAAAAAATTACATCAATGTGCTTAAGCAAAATTGGGTTTTAATTTATCTTTACAATGAAATGAAATCAACATGGGAATTGATCATGACAGCAATCGCCTATTCCTACTAGAATAATCCTGTACTTACCTTGAACACACTCACTGACTTGTAAAGTAGAAATATAAGACAAGAATGATAAAACATGTTTATGGGGCTCACCCTAGGGAGAGGCATGTTATCATAGCCACTCTCTGGGAGATCACTGTTTACCCAGGTGTTGGGAATTGAGTATTTTGGAAAACATGGCACCTTTCAATGCAGTAGAAGAGGTAATCGATCCAAGGCACACTAGCTAGTGTCCTGGGAAAATTTAGTCCACCTGGGCAGCTCTTTGCCCCACGATTCAACGTTACTCTGCTGATGGCTCATGTAAGAGGAGAGCCAGAGTTATTTCCATGAGTAACAAAATATTTCACCAATTGTTCAGTTTTGATTACATAAAAATGGCCAGAAATATGAACCAGTTTTCAGGTGGAGCATTAAGTAAGGATTATAAGATGGATTATAATTTCAAGCCAGGAGATTCAAAATTGGACATATTCTCTGTTTTCAGATACACCATTGTGGTACTAACACCGAGGTTATCTACTAGATGCTGAAAGTGAACACCTACAGGTGCAATGTGCCTGTCCCCTTAAAACCAATCCCAAATATGTGTGGCATCACCTCTGGATATCTTCTAGGTAGAAATGTTAATTCTAAAGCTGCACAGGGGAAAAGTGTCTTTCATGAAAATGACTGAATATGTCAAAAGTTCTGGATGCTGGCATTAAAAACATAGGAATTTGCAGATGCACCTGTAATCTTCAAACCTAACAGGAATATTACCATGACATACTTCCTAGCTCATTTATGACTCATGGGGGAAATGAATGTCTCATGATATAGACAGTGAAACCCCTCTATAGTCCTGGGGTTGGTGGACAAGATTAACACTTGTTTTAAAGATTTACTCAAGTCTTATCAGTCTTTCACTGTAGGGATTTATTTGTAGGGCTCTTGAGTTGTCTCAAGTATATCTGAATATGGATAATAATCAACTTTCAGAGCAAGATTCTTCAGTACATTTTGAGCCCCTGTGAAGCATTTTGGAAAGACAGGACTACATAGAAAATTAACTTTTTATTACGTTCAGTTGTTGAGAAAGAAATACCATTATATTCCAAATTCAACTTTTCTCTCCTTACTCAAGATGTCTGGACGTGGGTAACAGCCACCTTACATTAATGTCAGAGGTCCAGGTTCAGAATTCATCAATACGGCTCACTCCTGTGACTACTGTGGAGTAACGAGAGGTCATTGTAACAGAACAGAGAACCAAACTCAACTCTCTTCTGTCAGCACAGAGTTCTGCTTCTCAATATTTCTCACAACTTTTAAAAATGGAGAAGCTATAAAATAATTTTATTAGAAGAAAAGTAATTTTCTTCTGAAATGGAGTAAAGCAAACACATACCCAAGGATCTTAAAAAGTTTTTTTTTTTTACAGAATATATGTATGTATGTGTGTGTGTGAGTGTGTGTGTGTGGTGTGTGTGTGTAGTTACAAACACTATTTATAATATAGCTATTATGTTAACTTCATCGCAGTGTCTACAAAGTTGTGGATCCCAGTCTTGGTGCCAAATGCATATAAAAAGCTCAAAAGCTATTATAACTATACCATGCAAATTTATAACCAGAAAACCTTGATAAGTAGACTGCAGCTCTTCTGAGCCCCATAGGGTCTCTGCCTTTGATAATTGGGTACCTCAACTATGCATCAAAAATGTTTTGAATCATTTTTCTCCCAGAAAGAATTAATGTCACAGTTCTCAATAATATAAATTGTACAAGTAAATCTGCCATTGACTGCTTTTGTCCATGTTCATTTGCATTTTGGGGTCCCTCTTCTGCATGTGGAGCTTACTCCTTGAATCGCTGGATACAGAAATAGATACCTGAAGTATTGAAAGGGATAAGGTCTGCACAAATGTATTTTTTTTAATATGTTAACAATGATAAGGCCACTTACAAGGTTTTTCCCAATCTATTTAACTTTTAGGATCCCTCATTGTTACCCGTGAAAAAAAATTTGTCAGAGAAAAGCCCAAGACCAGAAATCACTGGTTAGTCTCTAGATAAAAAATAAAACCAGAGAGCAGTAGGTGGAAGATGTTGAAGAAAGGTCGGGATGAAAGAGGGAAAAAGGTAAAAACAAAACAAAACAAAAAACTAGTCGTTGCTTCTAGTATGAGATTTTGTGGGTTATGTTTTACCTGACAGTGGGTCTTGAACTGTGACAGACCCGCAAATTAAAGATTGTTATGGCAACCAAAGAAAAATCAAGTAGTGGTCAGCCTATGGTGATAGCCCACACCACATGCATCCTTAGGGAAGGTGGTGCCTCTATCTACATGGAGAAAACTGGTGCCAGCCAATAGTGTATTTGACAAGATTTTGGTCATTGGCTTAGGATAGAACAGAGAGGGCGAGGCATATGTGGCATGTTAGGATAAAGTATTAATTTAGCAGTTCTTTCCTGAATATTTTGCTTTTTTTTTCTCCAAATGCTTAACTTCACTGTGACATCCATTTGCACAACTGTAGTCATTTCCATTTATGGAGGCCTGTGATAGAAATATTGTTTACAAAAAATATATCATCTCTTTTTTTTCTTTAGAAAGATCTCATCTAAATAGTAAGTTAAGGTTGCGTCTATGAAACCGGTGCACCTTGTCTTGTTTCTACGAGCTTTAAAAAGTCCAAATACTGATGAGGCTGTGGATCAGAAGGAACCAAAAGTGACTGTGTTTGTTGTCGGGTTGCTCTCCTTTGCCTCAAGAGAACGGTCATGGATTACTGGGTGATGCGTGGTGTGTACTGGTCATGTTCCTGCAGCATCCTAGTTAGACTAGGAGTAGTTGGATGTGCTTATGAAATATGTCAGATACAGAAATGAAGGCATGAAGATGTCTCTTGGTTTCTGAAATTAAACAGAAGTGTTTTAAGCATCAATCTTAATTCTAGATAACAGAATGTAATTACATCATGTAAAGGAAAATTATGACATCGCATGCTGCCATGATAGCAAGCATTAAGAAACAAAATCTTGGTAAATATACATATATATGCATATTATGCAAATATATTTTATATTAACATACAATGTTATAAGAGTGATTGATAACATAAAGACAAGGGGGAAAATCATCCTAGATGGTTTTACCTTAGAGTAACAAATAACCTGAGACGTCTATGCTTTCTGCTAGATATCAGGCCTAGAAATCCATACAAGATGTAGAGCACATTTTCAGTGATTGAAATGTCAACTAAACTTGCCAAAACATGCCACTGTATTCCCATATGACAATAAGCTGAATCCACTCCAAGTGAACAACAAAAAAAATACATTGTACATTAAGAGTACTTACAATGAGATGCCATCCATACCTGATGGGTTTTCTAAAGATGGATGTTTCAGACATCAACGTGGGATCTATCTATGTTTAAAACAACAGGTGAGCACACATCAGCAGCTCACCTCATCCACTAAACCATTACAGAAAAAGTGTGCCTGATGAAAGCAAATCCCATCACCAAAAGAGCTGAAAAGTCTTCTAGTAAACAGAAAGGATGTGAAGTGTGTGACTCATTTTAAACTGGAAATACCACTGAATAAATGCTTGAAGATTAACTAAGAGTTTCTTTCTGATTTTCAAACTAAAACATCTAAGTTATGATAATAAAAGACACATTTTAGGATGATATTGTGTTTCACGCCCTCATTCTCAAGGCATAATATTTAGACGATGCTTGTCCCTTTCAATTAAAAAAGAAAAAAAAACAACTATGACTTTCTTTAATATGCATCCTGTGTTAAATTGTCCATAGCTGCAAAATGTATATATGTATGTGTATTTGTTTTACATACACATGGGTACTTATACCTGTGTGTATAAACATATACACATACATCCTCATATACACGTGTATTTTATATATATGCTGAGAAAGTTCACATATATATACAATTGCGTATGTATATATGTGTGTCTGCTTGTGTGTGTCTGTGTGTGTGTACAGGTATAAAAACTTGACAGGCAGAGTAATACTTCACTCAGTGTTAAATGAAGTCTTTGAAAAATCAAGTACAGTCACTCAGTTAACATAGTACAGCCAGTAAACTAAGTTGAAAAGAGAAAAAGTGAATGGAAACACGATCCTGGACCATCTGTCTATGGCATTCACATCGGTTAGATCAGGGATTTTAATTTTGAGCTGTGAAGACCTCCTCCGTAGATGGGTCTTCTTGTGCGGGATGCTTCTGTCCCCCATGTGTCGCCCATGCCCTTCCCTAGGCATGCTCTGTTTCCTGTACTGGATTCCTGAGTTGTCAAAGGGTCTTGCTGAATTCCTGGTATCACCAACACTGCCTGTGACCTCATTCATTTCATTGTGAACCTCCAGTGATGTTAATAGAATATTTCCATGAGCATCCACCTAATTGAAGAAAATGCACATTGTTAGACAGCTAGCATGCCAGTGAATCTAATTTTCATATACAAACAGTGCAGATTATATCATGCAATCACATCACACACATTATGAGAAGTTGCACATTTGTCAAACCCAGGACTGTTTTCGTAGAAAATGTCATTTTGGAGGCTTACGTACAGTTTAGAGATTTTATTTTCTCAAATTTAAAAAAAATTCTCACTCTATGTGAAAAGGTTAAATAATGGGGGCTTTTTCAAATTGAAATTTAAAATTATGGATACAGGTCCTTACTGAAGACAAAATTAAAATACAAATCCCTTTCAATATGTTATCTCAGTTGTCTTAACTATTTTTCACAAGTGGATGCTGGATGGAAACTATACTCTCCCATTCTTTAGAAATTACCTTGTCCCCTTTTCTGATGGTACAAAAATATTCACATTACTGTGGAGAAACAAATAGTGCTGTGATGAATGGACAGTCCTGATGACTTTGATGGGATAGATACAGACTGCTACCCAAGTATGATCTCCTTGCCCAATCCTGGTCCTGGCAGGAGGTCTCTTTTTTAAGGACTATATTTAAGATAGATGAAAGTCCCCTCCCACATTGGAGCCAAACTTTAATATAACATTTTATTCTGTGCTAAATACAGCTACAGAGCTTTCATGATGTCATTGGTCTATTTGTTTCTATTAAACTTTCATAGAACATGCCTAAGGCTAGGGGTCCCCAGTGGAGTCCATTCTTTCTAAGTGTGACAATAGTCCCCTCTCTGAGTAGTGCCAGACCCTTTCAGGACCATGTGGCCTATTCCACAGTCCCCTGGGTCTCACTGTTCTCCAGCATGCTATAGGTTTCCCCACCTATCTTCATTCCTTTGCCTGGAAGGCCATGTTCCTTGATCTATATTTTACTGTGGAAAGTCTACCCTTTCTTCTAGAGCTAGGTAAGCTCTATAGCTTCTTCCATGAGGTTTTAACAAAATTAGTTATTTTGTGGAGGAATAATTTACTGACATATTAATTTGCATGCTCCCCTCTTCTGTATACTCCTTAATTTCATTAAAGACATTATGCTAGATGTGAAGGAGGTGAGGTGGGGAGTGAAGACTCCCAACTAAGAAGAGTCAGGTGACTGTGCAGACCTCTTAGCAGTGCTGAGACCATAGGTAGGGTGACCCCCAGACACAAAGGTAACCCAGACACAGGAAGGGCTGCAAACATCCAAGGGCCACTCAGGCTCTGGCACAAAGGTGCTAAAATAGACTCTATGATATCTACCCTATGGTTTGGAAGTACAATTCAATTATGGTTAGGGAAGAAGAGGTGTGGTCATCAGGATATCACCCCCTTATTCTCCAGACCTGTGAGCATGTTACTTTACATGTAGAAAGGATATTGCAAACATTATTTAAGGCTATGAACTTTACAATAGGAAGATTAGCCTGGATTATTTAGGTGGGCCCAACCTAATCACATGAGCCCTTAAAAGTAGAGGATTTTCTCCAGCTGGAAGCAAGAGGGAAAGAGGTATGCAGCAGAAGGTGAGAGCAGAGGGATCTACAGTGGGAGAAGAGTTGGATTTGCTATTGATAGAGGGCACTTCAGGGAAAGCAAAGACTGGCCCCAGCTGATAGCCAGGAGACAACAGAGGCCTCAGTTCTGCTACCACAAGAAACTATGATCAACAACGTTCATGAGTCTGAGGATAGACCTATTCCCAGAATCTCCAGAAGGGAATATAGCCCCACAGACATCCTGATTTCAACATCCTGAGACTCTCAGCAGAGAACCTGGCTGAAGCCCCACTGAACCTGGACTTCTGACCAACAGAACTAGGTGCTGTTTTAAGTGACATGTTTGTGGTAATTTGTTGTGGTAGCAATCAAAGCTACTACAGAAGGGAGAAGGGAAGATTTCAGAGGAGAAATGCATTTGAGTTGGGCCTCAAATAATGAGTAGATATTTTCCAGGCAAAAGGCATAAAAAAACCATCACAAGCAAAGGCTTGAGGCATGACTAAAGTGTTTTGAGAAAGGCAAACTAGTTAAATTTGACTCCCATCTTGGTATGAATGGGTCCTGGCACATGATAAACTCTCGGTTGATTGGATGATGGTCATTCTCATTACTGTCATTACCATCTTCCTAATATAGTAAGGAAACATACCCATTGATCAACAAGAATACACACTAGAGTCAAGCCATTAAGGGTTTCTACATGTTGCATTAAAGAATTTCAACTTTATCTTCCAGGTAATAAAAAGTGATTTCTAGGTGGAAAAGTGACATATTTCTGAACTGCAATTAGCTTCAGGGTAAAGAGTAAAAGACACATTTGATAAGAGAAAGTAAGGAGATGGACCACTGTTGGAGTGCACCACACTCTTTTGTTTCCTTTAGGGCAGCCTGAAGGAGAAATGCCAAGAGACTGAGTAACGCTGTCCTCATGCCATTGCAACAAACCTGAGCACTCCTCTCAATATGTGCTGGGTCCACACAGCAGTGGCGCTCTGCCATTGCCACTCATTTCTTTATTTCCACAGTTAAGAAGGAAGAAAAAGAGTGGAGAGAGAGTTGCCTGCCACCCTGTTCCCACCTGGCCTCTTGGCCCTTCTTGAAGTCCCTACAGAAATGCTCATACTGCCCATACAGGGTGTAGGGAGCAGCAGCAATGGGCATGTATTAGTCTGGGCTGTGCTCAGTTTTCCTCAATTATGCTGCCTCTGAACTGTAGGGTGAGCAATGTCACAGTCAGGAGGGACCATGAAGACCTATGGTTTCCTTAGAATGGAAGACAGCTAGCTTGGGGGTGCTTGGAGATGCAAATGGGCCAAGAAAACAACACAGGTACTGAGGAGAAAGTCTTTTGAGGAGATCTGTTCTTGGGGAGAGGGACAGAACACTGACAGAACATTAGAGTTCTGTTTTTTTTTTTTTTTAATCCAGTAGAGGGAAATTTTTGAATAAGGTTTGTATCTCAAAAGTACTAGGAATGTTAGACCTTTGGAGGAGTTTGGAACATGTGTTTCTGTTCTTGTTGTAATCTTGCCCTGGAATGGTTAGCAGTAAAACCCTTACACAAAAAAAGTCTGTTTGCTTGTCTTTAGGATCAGTGAAGCCTCCAGTGTTTTGGGAGACAGTCTCTCACTGGAGGACGAGGATGTGGTAGGTGAATCCCAAGAGGCATATTAAGATATGACTGAAATAGGAACGGCAACAAAGGAAAGTCCAGTGGGTAGCAGCATGTCTTCTATGCAAGTAGTCACACTATCTCTAAGAAAGAGGTGATTGGAACCTACTTAGGAACCTATGGATAGCTAGATCAAAAATCAGCAGAGAGGAAAGTGCCATGGAGTCAGCTGAGCTAGCCTTTATACAAGAGTTTCAAAGAAAGGGTTTCCTTTTTCTAGAGGAAAGAGACCTTTTAGTAATCTTTATCTTTCTCCAGTACCTTCCATCATGCTTTAGGCTACACAGGTGAGAACAGGATGGTGAATGAACTGACTGGGGTGTCTGTTTCTAGAGAGGGAGTCAATCAGGGTGATCTTGTTATTTCAGGGCCTTTTACAACTGCACTGGATAGGTGTGATACCCTACCTGACTTTGAATCATGACAGAAAATATATTAAGTTATCATTTAAACAGATTTAACAAACTGAGATTATTTATCAAGTTAGCTCAATTAGAGTTTGTTTAACTACCCAAAATTTTAAATAGATCTTCTTACATAGTAAGCTGATGTATTCAAAACAAAATTTATCTAAAGCTGAGTCACAGAATAACCAAAGGTGGAAGATGCTTCCCTTTTTAAAAATATTCATGTAGAAATTATACTTTTTTATAATAATAAATGATTTAGTATATATTAACTAGAATCTCAGAGGGTTGAAATTATTTTCCTAAAGGTATGAAAAACAGAAAACATTATTTAACTCTAAGAGATATTCTTTCCATTTTACATAATATTTTAAATACAACAAAACCATGAGATAAAAAGCCCAGTGGTCTACTTAGGAAGGTGGATGCCTCACTGGAGAAATGCACATGAAGAGTTCAAACTCTTGGGATTATTCATGTAAAAATCTACCATATATCTTCTCTGTACCATACTCTGTGCTGAGATATCCTAATAGGTGGATAAGAAAATATCCTTACCCTTAATGGGTCTAGCAGGTGAAAGTCTCAAATAATCAACAAGCACATTTTAAAAGAGTACTATATAATGAACTTTAAATGCATTTTTAAATACATGCCAGTCTCTTTTTAGTTATAAAAAATGCCATATGAAAAGCTCCTTTTATCAAAATCTAGGAGATTATAAATAATGACTTTGTAGAATGAAATACCAAATAAAGACAAATCTTTTCTTAAAGATGCTAATTCTAATAAATATTGATGGCTCTAATGACTCAGCTTTACCTGGTTTTAAAAAGCTGCATTTATGAACCTTCTCCTCTCCTCACATTAGAAAAGTGAAAAAGCACATTAAACCAAATTGATGACAAATACCACCCATTCATGGACACGCATTCCATGAGCATTTACTATGTCTGAGCCATGGTGTGCATATTTTGGTAGATGCAAAGAATCAAATGCTGTTTAGCAGAGAAGGCACTGTGGCCACATGAAATGGGACATTCCATTTCACAAGGACAGAGCATGTGCTGTGGAAATTGGGAGAACAGGGACAAGACCAACTTCTTGAAGAGGGGAGTGATGGAGACAGGATGAAAACAAGTAGTAGAAAAAAGAATCAGGTACAATGTCATGGAGAAGAGCATTTGGCTTTAGTCGTGAAAGAGGAGAAGATGTGGATGAAGAAGAAAGGGATTCTGGAAAGAGAGAATCCAAGGCAAATAGATAGTAATGTACACAGTGATTTGGGGAGGCACCCAGAGAGAGTGGAGAAAACACGAGAAGTAAGTTTAACTGAATGTTGAGTTGATTTTTCAAGATTTAATGACAAATTTATATGAATTGATATCCTGTCTTTTCAAGTCCCTTGTGACCAGTCCTGTGCATTTGTGAAAGGACTTCATGAGGTCAGAGATCTAAGCTTGTGCCCTTGACTCTAGTGAAGAAAACCTACTTTGAAGGAAGCCAAACTCAGTATCATCAATAATTTACAAAATTAGAGTGCTCTTGAGTGCTTTGAACAATTATGGCTGCCTTGCAACTGTTTCAGGGCACAGCTCATATGAGGTATGTCTCAAGAATCGATACTATTTTTTTATTATTTCTCTTTCAGAGTGAGTGAACACTTGTCATAGAAACAATAATGTTGAAAGTAACTTGGACATACATCGAATAATAAGAGGTTAGTGTAAATTAATTTGGATGCTTTTCACTTATAGTTTTATATTTACATAGTTTTCATTTATAAGTGAGCCAATGTGTAGAACATTTCCAATAAAATTATTAGAAGACTTTTTTTTCTGAAAGAATTAAAGCGTTATTAAAATGTGTTAAATCTTAGAAACCAAACATTTAAAACAAAAAGGCCCCAAAGAGATGCTAATGTTTTCCTATCATCTAAAATTTAAGTCTAAAAACAGGTGGAAGTGGTTGTGTGTGAAACACAAGACTGAAATGTCCTGTCTTGAGTGACAGATGAATCACTTGAATTTTTTAAAGCATTTCATGAATTCTCCATATTTTGAAGAGTTTGGTATATACTATAATTAGGATCATTAATCTCAATGTTTTTCTTCCTGCTCTATAACCTTGACAGGCAGAAATATTCAAAGGTGAAAAACATCTCATGCAGAATATGTCACAGAGGAATTTTCATTTTTTTCTAGAATCTGTCACCAGATTGGGATATTATTGATATTCATTCTCTAATTACCTTCATGCTTTTATATAAGCAAAATACTGCAATTTTAGAAAAATTAAAAAATGTATTTGTCATGTGAGGAAAGAACTCTTACTCTGTAGTAAGAGAAATTATGCCAAGTCTACAGCTCTGATTACTTAGCAGGAATTATGACTTTCTGCCACGTCATGAAATTCAAATACCAATTGGTCAACTTGTAAAATATCCAAGGCCAGTAACCATAATACATGCATCACAACCAAAGACTAACTCTTAAGTATAGAAACAATTCAGGAAAGGAAAGAGGTTAAGCACAAATAAATTAAGATCACAATTTACATTGCACCATTGATCTGAGGAGAAACTTAGTGAATACATGAACACTTTGAGCATTCATGAATCAACCACTAAGTTAAAATAGTGTACAACCACAGAATATAAGGAAAATCTACTCATGGTTTATATTAAGGTCAAAACACCATTTTCCCAAAGATCGTCATTGGTGACACAGATCACTCCTTGGTGGTCTGTAGAACTCTTTAAGGGCACTTTCCTCTCATCCCTTATAAGACAGAAAGACAATGGCAATGCAAGTTCCTGTGGTCAGCCCAGTGTCCTCTTTCAGTCCAAGGAAAGGTACAGCCTTCTGAGCCTTAGGACTCCCATTTTTAATACAGAGGGGGATGGGCATGGAGGAGGACACTTGTGGGGATGAGCACTGAGTGTTATGTGGAAACTAATTTGACAATAAACTATTTGTAAAAAAAAAAAAAGAAAAAAAAGAAACAGTCCTGAAAAATATTACTGAAAGTGAATAAGTGAATAATTATAATTACAAAGAACTCTTGAAAGTGTTGGCCAGTGTGTAGTTGTATTTCTGTTTTGCACAAAGTTTGTGATTCTTTTTTCACTTTCCCTTAACTCATCCACATCACATGATATAGCTTTTTGGGAGATTCATTCCATCTAAAAGTTATCACTAAATTCTTCTATGTGGTCAGCAATAATTTTTAATGTTTATCTTTAGAACATGAAATATGCATTTAAAGCTAGTACCTGTGCATTTCTATGTCAACTTCAAACCTTAACAGCTGATCTACAATTGTGGATTTTTAAAAATATGAACATGTAAAGACTTTTAAAAAGCTGCTAGGAAAACAAAGAAATTTTTAGAAAACAATAACAAGTGGCCTTATGAATAAAATAAAATTTTCCTCTGCAACTGATTTATAATATAATACACAATATATAATATATATTTTTTTACATTCTGCTACTTCTCTCTGTGGATGTTAGAGGTGTTTTTTGTTTTAAATTTTAAGCTTCACACTCAAAAAGGTATTTCTGTAGCACAACAGTTTGACAGGTTGGTTTGTTCTTAACTATCTCATGTAGAAGAAAGGAAACAAATTTATAATCTGTTTAAATTATGAGGGAATTTGGAAAACAGCATTGTGTGTGTATGCGTGTCTGTATATCTGTGTGATGGAAACAATAATGATGTGATGAATTCCAGTTTCCTTGGAAACAGCATGACCAAAGCATATTGTGTATTCATAGTAGGATGCAGACTTATTTAGAAACATAACAGGGTGTTACTAAGTATATTTTCCAGTAAGAAGTTCAGGGTAATTTTGCTTGTGGAAGCCTGATTTTTTTTTTCACAGATCCTGGGTTTCTCTGACCAACTCTATTTATGTTTTTGCTGAAATGATGGGAGTCATTTACATTCATTTAACTGCATCTATTCATTCATGAATGTTTGTGAACCTATTCTGGGCCACCAGTGGGCTATGGACACAGCAAATACTCCAAGGAGCTGCTGTGTTCCTCTGAGGAACAGACCCATAATGCTCTAAGAGCCTGGGAAAAAGCAAGGAAATACCACTGGCTTGAGAAATAACCAAGTTCAACAAGAAGAATTAAATAATAAAGAAATGCAGAGAAGCCCAGCATGTAAACAAGGAGAAATATATTTTTGAGAACTTGATGGAATGCAAGAGGTAGAAAGATAAAGACAAAAAATATATAGAAATGAAAATGCACTTTCTTCAAAGTGCTATTTATAATTGCAATGACATATTGTTTTTATTAAAAAATAAACTGAAATGACATGTAATTGCAAAGTTACTTTGTAACTGGAAGAATGTAAAGACATTA
Organism: Crocuta crocuta; assembly: GCF_008692635.1. Taxonomy (NCBI): domain Eukaryota; kingdom Metazoa; phylum Chordata; class Mammalia; order Carnivora; family Hyaenidae; genus Crocuta; species Crocuta crocuta. The sequence goes on from NW_027533098.1 coordinate 20,078, forward strand.
AGCTGAGCTGGATGAGGTGGACCTAATTTATGGTCTCTCTTGGAGTGTACTGCCCAAGGGCTTCCTAAAGTAATGTGCCCTCCTTACACTTTACCCAGAGAGCTACTGCTATCTTGGTTTGCCAGGCTCTGGCTTTTGTGAACACACTGACAGGGGAAGACCAGTGCAGATCGATGAGAGTCCTTGGAAGAGCATGGCTCCTGCCTAACGCTAAGGACCTTGAGCTAAGATCTATGCCAGACAGAGATGAGCGAGTGGTCTGCCCACACTATAAAAGTACAGTGACATGATGGATAATCAAATCTGTAATTTTATCACTAAAGGAATATTGCAACATTTAGGAAAAATGCTACTGCTTGTCAGGTTCAGGCTAATACCCCACATGGTATTCACATGTTCTGTTCTTTTCATATGCAGTGAGAAGCTTATGGCTTCTCTAGCTTCTTTACTAATTTTGGTTTTATTTAAAACTCAGTGACTTGCAGGAGGCAACGTTTCAGGTTATAGATAACAACCCACACAATACTTACTTCATGGTCATGTAAGTAACTAGTGACTGATGACTGATGACAGGTTATAAATAACCCACACAATTACTACTTAAGGGTCATGTAAGTGACTGTAGTGGTAGGGAGCAAGGTGGGTCTATGTAAGGCATGATGGGTGAGTGGTCAAGCTGGTGGAGGGCCTACCCGGTTGCTTTCACTCTTGGAACGGTCATTCTTCGCCTTGGCTGTCTTTTCTGCAAGTTTCTTCTGCCTTTGAGGGCCTCTTCCAAAGAAAATGTAGTTGACAAAGGCATACTCCAGAAGGGCCAGAAACACAAAGACAAAGCAGCCCATGAGGTACATGTCAATGGCTTTGACGTATGGGATTTTGGGCAATGTCTCCCGAAGGTGTGTGTTGATGGTTGTCATTGTCAGCACGGTTGTGATCCCTACAAAAGAAACAGAAGGTGAGAGGTTGTAACTTTGCCGCTCCATTCCTGACTTTTCACTTTTGTATTTTTTCAAACAGTATGAAATAGTTGTAGATATTAGATTGAATACTATTGGATGATCAGAAAGCAAACGAGCATGAAACGTGTCATATGGGCAGCAGATCAGGTCAGGAAGCAGACACCTCTACTCCCTCGTGGGGCACCACCCCATGGTTCTTGGCCCATAGAGAGAAGGAATTCAGTATACAGATAAATGTGCAGTCAGCAAAAGGAGAATGTGCTTTTTAGGAAAGTTGGAAGAAAAGAAAATAAAACCAGAAATTAACATAAAATGCTCAGTGTCTGGATAAGAAACTTCCAAGAAGAATGAATGATGACAAATCAAGGATGAGAGTCATTTATGGCCATTAGTGATGGCTCAGGGAGCCTACCTGTCAGAAGAAAATAATTCTTAATACAATGCACTATAAAGAAAAAAGGGAATGGGGCAATGATTTTTAAAACTGTTAATGGACATGATCCAGTCCTGACCTTAAAAAGAAAGGAGTATTTCAGGGAAGCTACTGAGGGCAGATTATCTAAGTCATTTCCTCCTCAACTAAGAGTCTATATAAGCTTCTCAGAACATGCTTGGTGAAGTCAAGAGCTAATGATTTTACTCAAACTATGGAATCTTGCCATACTCTGGTCCAAGACCAGATCCCCCCTCCCCCATTTTTATGTCATTATGTTGAATTCTCTACATAGCAGTGTGTGAATGATCTCATTGTTTCCCTAACAGAGTTAAGTCTAGTCTCCAAAAACATATAAGGACCATATTTTGCAATTCTCCCATAGCAATAGACATTTTTTCCCCTCTACAAAAAGTTCATATTGGATAGTTTGAAGCCATAGAGAGGAGAGGATGAGTCAGTTAGTGACATAACCAGAGTTTGTTGAACAGAGTGAAGCCATACTTGCAGGAAAGATATGGATTGCTTGCTTCTTAGTAGGACAGTAACTACTACAGCTGACTTGCTCTCTCTTAAAATATTAAGAAGCCTCAAGGAAGCAAGATAGCTCCAGAGGGTGCTCTTTTCTATCTATTTAATTGGTGCCACTGAATGTGATTATCCTTGTGTCTTCTAGTATCCAATGGAAACACTTCTTCATTGCTATGTCATGCCTTCCCTCAAAAAGGAGGCTTTTGAAGTAGAGCTTTAGTCACAGTCCTTCAGCCACAGTAGCCTGAAAAACGATGTCACTGAGGCCAGGGGACAGTGTAGGCCAGAGAAGTCAGTGTTCCCAAGATACACAGCAGAGCCCAGACCACCTCTACATACGATTCTGCCCAAAGGCATCTAAGCCTGCAGATCCTCACCCAACTTGCCAGTGGAGGATTTGTATTTATTAAGCATCTTAGTTTGATACCCTCTAGATTTCCATCCTATCATTGTAGGTAGGCATCCTCATTCTGTGCGTCCCACAGAGATCCCCCAGACCAAATATCTCCACTTGCTCAGAACCATCTGGAAGGCAGGGAATAAAGCCTGGTCTTCTGTCACTAGCATGTGCTTTCCTTCCACCCGTCTCTAAACTGCTATTAAAAGTAGAGGAGGGAATTAAGGCATTGAGAAACTATTTTTATGTATAACTGCAAACCATGATAACTTATGTAATACATGGAAATTGAATATGTCGGAATATTTTAAGATTACCTTTTAAAGTACCATTCATGTGTACCTAGGGACTTTTAAAATTTGAAAATGGAATCATTACAGTTTACAAATAAATGTGAAAATACCATGCAAACTCTCTGAAATTAGGTGTTCTCACCATCATTAAAAAATTTTGTAATGTTGCTGCCACAACTTTTTTCCTTTTCAAATGTATTTGGAAAATTTGAATGCTTTGGTTTAGTCATTGCTTTGACTCTCCAGTTAACTATTTTGAATGGACATGTATGACCCCGGCTTCAGTGGATGTCTTGGGAAATGGACTGAAAGAACACAGGAAGAGCCAGCACATGTCACAGGCACTCAGCCTGATAAAAGCAGCCCTTGAGAAAATGGAAGACAACCCTGGCTCAGCCGATTAGCTCAGGTTCAAGGAGTCCCTTAACAGTATGGTTTGGAGGTCAGTGCTCTGTGTGGGCTCTGATTAGCTCTTAGCTTAAAAGGCCAATGCGTTTACTAATTCTTTGTATCATTTTACTTCCTATCTATATATTGTGGATGATGGTGGACTGTAGGGATTCACAGACTGGGATGATACAGCCACATGGCCCCAAAAGCCTACTCTGTCACTTCCCAGCAACGTGACCTGAGCCTTGATGGATCCGCACCATTGTTTAGAACTGTTGTGAGATCTAAATGCAATGACTGAAAACCATTGGTGATGTTAATAAACGGTAACTGGCATTGTTAATACTAACAAGAACAAATAGTAATATTTATTATTACCATTACAGGAAAAAAAATTATTCAGTAGTTTCTGGTTTTCTGGCAAGAAACACAAGGCCACAGCCTTTGTCTGAACTTCTGTCCTTAAGGAGACCCATACCACTGCAGTACAGGGGATGACTAAATGTTCTTTCCATGTTCTTTTACATTTATCAAGCTATTCAGTCTTTACACTAATTGTTAGCTTCAAATTATTTCTTATTTGGATTATGCTAATAAAATATTATACTTGAAAAACTGCATTTATAAAGACGACTATGAAATAAAAACATAATTTGCATCATTTAATCAAAAGATACTTTTTCTTCTTTGTGATAAAAATAATGTGGCCTAAATTAGTTTAGTATAAAGTTTTACTTTTAAAAGGACCAGTACTATGATTCACTGATAAGTGGACTTCAGGGTTTTTGAGGAAGACCATTTGATTACAACTCCCAAATTTGCAGTCTGATGGCTTGTAACGCTAACAGTTCAACAGATCTGACAGTCAGCCCCTGGTTAGCAGAAACATAGAATCCTGAAGCATACAGAGCAGCAGTGCAACAGTTTTCTGAAAGAACAGCATTTCCCTTCTCAATAGAGAAACAACCCCAGACAACTGTAGGTCCACGAGTCCTGAGCCAGAGAAGGTGCTCCATGGATATCTTTGCTGAACACCCCTTTACACAGACCTGTACCTCTAATACCTCACTTAGAAATGAAATACATTCATCATGGTGCAGCCATTCAGGCTGCAAGCAACACCACTCAAGGCATTTCAAATGGTGTGGTACAGGTGGAACCAGGCAGGGAGAGGATTTCTCCAATTAAATTCCCCAAACCATGGCCATATCTTCTTAAAGAAGCACAGAGCACTTTAGTATTTTAATGATTTTGAGGGATCCCTCAATAATAATAATTAATAATTCTTGATTAGCCTTATTTTTCTTTTTAAACTTTGTTTTTTACAAGGTTTACAAAATATTTACAAAATAACGCTCATGTGTATTGTCTAGTGACACTGTAGGAATCATCTGTAGCACTTAAGGGAGAAAACTCTGGAGTCAGACTAACTGGATTAAAATCTTTGTTCTGATACTTAATATTATATGGCTTTGTACAAGTTGTATAGCTTCTCTATACCTAATTTTCCTGCTCTGTAAAATGGGAACAATAACATTGCTTATTGTGCTATGGATGTTCTGCAGAACAGATAAGATAATCCCATTAGTGTCCTTGCAAAGAACCTGGCACCTGAGTACTTGGTTAACTTTGGTCTTGATTTTTGTGTTATTATTCAGTGTTCATGACCTTATGATATACTTTTTAAGTTATTGAAGGTCACCAGGTGACACATCTCAATCCTTGCAGACTCAGGCTCAGAGACCCTGTTCCATGTAGGCAGAAGGTGGAAGAGAGGGAGTGAACATACTGGTATCCTACTTTGAGATCTGGACCTGTTGGGCTTATACCTGCTCAGATGGTGTGGCCTTAAGGTCACAGTTGTCTTCTAGGCCTTCTGGCCTGAGGTTCACCTTGACACTGGCAAATGCCCATTCACTTCCGTCTCTATGCTCACATCTGCCTTCTAGACTTGTGACATCAGTCAGAACCTGGCATTCCTCTAGTGGTGAAGCCTTAACAACTCTGGGCAGACCATTCATTTGTCTTAGCAAAGCCACAACAGCAGTTGGTTGGGCATCTGACTTCAGCTCAGGTCATGATCTCACAGTTTGTGGGTTCAAGACCTGCATTGGGTCTGTGCTGACAACTCAGAGCCTGCTTCTGATCCCGTGTTTCCCTCTTTCTCTCTGCCCCTCTCCCACTCATGCTCTGTTTCTCTCCGTCTCAATAATAAATAAACATTAAAATTTTTTTTAAAAAGCCACAACATGATGGTTTAGGTTTATAATCATAATGCTGTGTTGTTAGAAAAGGTGGAATCTAGTTTCACATACTGTAATAAGATTGGGTTGACTACAACTCACTTCAGAGAGATTATCTGTTTAATATTGTGGAATATTTACAAAAATTAAATTGTAAAGTGTTTTTACAATTAAGGAGCTATAGAATTTGCACCTCACTCCTATTGATGTCAGATAATTACAGTTCTTTGGTACTCATATTTCTCTAGTTATTTCAATAATGACAAATTCTCCAAGGCTGATTCACTGTGAAACTCATGAACCTTCAGCTTCAGATTTCCACTTGCATAAGCCTCTTCCAGGCTTGGGGAAGGGTCCTGGATATTTTATATTTGTCTATTTCATATTCTTTTTCTTAAAGAAAGACCTGAAAATGTATAAGCTAACAGACATGCAAAATTTAGATCTAACCTTCCAAATTTATTGCAGGTCTGGCTTTTTCCAGGTGAAAAGAAGAGAAAACACTATAACAAAGAGTAATCTAATAACATTTTTAAAAAGGCAGAAAGCTACAGAAAAGACTGATGCTACAGGGTAACCTCTGCTGCTGTAGAAAATTCCTACAGATTTTGTTTTTAGGGATGTTTTTCTCATCATGCCTATCAAAAATACATAACACTTAATAGAGCACTTTTAGTTTTTTGATAGTTTCTACTTCTCAAAGTGTTTTTTTTTAATTCACCAAACACCTTTAGGAATAGCTACCTGATTTCCTATGTATTAATCTATTCATGATATAACTGTAAGTCACCTATCTGTCATTCTAAACCAGACATCTACATACACACACATACACACATTTTCCCAGGGGAAAAAGATGTCAATTAACTTGAAATTCTGGGAAAAGATGGTAAACAAAAACAGGAGGAAAGAGGGATAACTGGAGCCATGAAATCTTATGGTTCTCTGTAAGCTAATTTACCAGCAAATGCATTGATAATTATTTTCCATCAATTTGTAAAAGTGTTGTTGATAATTTTACTTTCAGGAATTTAATTCAATCCTATCAGAGAAGGGATGGGCTGAATAATTACTCTTCAGCCCTATACTCATCTAAAATGTGTTTAAATGATAAATAAACAAATATATAATATATATACTATTCTTTTAATAATCTAAAAATACATATATTATAGGAACCTATAAAATATCTTGTACATCAGCTAACAATCCAATTGCCAAATGACCAGTGGCCAGTACAGATCACTAGAGCTCTTGAGAATCACTCAGAATCTAATCACATATTTTAATGCTCATCAAATTGTGTAATTCCAATTACATGCTATAGTATTTGACTATTTTTATGACTTAAAAAAGATGAATCCCCAATTAATCAAGTCTTTCTGGGCCACAGAACAATTTTGAACAGGGGATGTTAATCCTTGCTTTAAAATTAGTGTCAAAAATAGTTTTATTATGCAAATATTCGACAAGCATATTTTCCCTTTCATGGGCATGAAAATTCATATTTGAGCCTTATAATTAAATTAACACATCAAGGCAATCATGCCTGAAATTATTATTTCAAGATTAAAATAACTGTATGGGCAAGACTAGTGTCATGATGTCAAAAAATTGTAGTTGAACTATAGCCTTTGAACTTCCTTAATACTGTAATGACATGGTTACTTTACATTTTAGATATCATTTAAAAATAGCACATACCGAGGGCAACTCTAGCTGCAGATGCATCATAATTGATCCAGAAGGACACCCATGAGAGAATCGTAATTAGTATAGAGGGCATGTAAGTCTGGAGAATGAAGTATCCAATGTTTCTCTTCAACCGAAAGCTCAGTGAGAGCCGAGGATAGGCACCTATGATAAACAGACAAAGATTACACTGGAGAAAAGACATAACAGACAAAAAAGTTGGCTTTGACCTCTATTGGCCAACAGCATGCATTTGAAAAGCCTATGAACTGAGGGGTTTAATTGTATTTTATAGAAGAATTGGGAGGGGAGTGCATTTCAGCCTCTAAGAGAATGATAAGGATACTCTTCTAAAGCTAAGTGTTCATCTGAGAACTATCCTTGGGAAAACTTTGGGGAAATTTTTAGCTTAGAATTCAGAATCATGCCAAGTATCTTGTTTATTATTTAATTAATGGCTGTTCCCTTCCTCTCCATTGTAAATAAGGGAAATTTTTCTCAGGTTTTATTGAAATGTCTTTTACCAGTTGTCCTTTCAGCCCATCTAGAGCAACACTGTGCATAGACATTGAATTACTGACCCTCAACTGAGGAAGCTCAGGGGTACTCTTGAGTGTTGGAGAGGCAGAGATGCAGGTCCAGTTTTACAGAAGGTGGCAGTATACACTGCAATGGTCTACTCTGACCACAGACAAGGCATTAAGGAGACGCTTAAAGAAGCACCTTGCCTCAGTGCTAATCTGATGTGTGCACCCCACTTAGTATACCTTTGGAACCCCACCATTACAGAATAAGAAAATAGTCCACTGATTATGCCACATTTAGTTTTATATTTGCCATCTTTATTTTATTTTGTTTTTCTTGGAGAAAACCAAGGGTAGACTCCATTTCCTTCTATCCACTTCAACCATCCACTTTATCAGTTCCAAATCTCCCTGATCTAGATTCTAACAAAGCTGCTGGAAGGTCAACCAGTGACAACCCAATGACCCTCTCTAATAATCAAGTTCCTTGCCTTTTTCCTTCCCACCCTCACTGATGGATGGTGCTCCTTTCCTGAGATTGCTGTACCTTGTTTCTCTTGACCTCCTTCTATTCTAAGATTGACAAGCTCCTATTCTACCACACTCAAATTTTCCAGACTTTATTCCATGTCTTCTTCAGGTTTTGTCCCTATATTCTTTTTTTTTTTTTTTAAGGGATTAAGATGGCCAAATGTCTCGAATTTATTTTAGGCCACATGTAAATGAGGTAGAACTTCTATTCTTTTTATTTTTGTTTTGTTTTATTTTTTTCTTAGTTTATTGTCAAGTTGGTTTCCATATAACACCCAATGCTCATCCCCACAAGTGCCCTCCTCTATGCCCATCACCACCCCCTTCCCCTCTCCCCAACTCCACCAGCCCTCAGTTTGTTCTCAGCATTCAAGAGTCTCTCATGGTTTGCTTCCCTCCCTCTCTCCAACTATTTTTCCCCTCCTCCTCCCCCATGGTCCTCCATTAAGTTCCTCCTAATCCATGTATATGTGCAAACATATAGTATCTATCCTTCTCTGCCTGACTTATTTCGCTCAGCATAACACCCTCAAGTTCCATCCATGTTGCTACACATGGCCAGATTTCATTCTTTCTCATTGCTATGTAGTATTCCATTGTATAGATGAACTACATTTTCTTGATCCATTCATCAGTTGATAGACACTTAGGCTCTTTCCATGTTTTGGCTATTGGTGAGAGTGCTGCATTGGGGTACATGTGCCCTTATGCATCAGCACTCCTGTGTCCCTTGGGTAAATTCCCAACAATGCTATTGCTGGGTCATAGGGGAGTTCTATTGTTAATGTTTTGAGGAACCTCCACACTGTTTTCCAGAGGGGCTGCACCAGTATACATTCTTGAGCAGTCTGACTCACTCATATGACTATTAGTTTTATGTTGAAAATGAAAGATATTTATCTCCAGGCTCCTACTTTGGCATCAACCACATTTTCATCCAGAATTATAAATGAGAAAAGAGGAAAAAGGAGATTTAGCACTTAAAGGCTGAGAATGTGGGAAATTTCCTCTGGTCGTGTGTGTGTGTGTGTGTGTGTGTGTTAATAATTTCTGTTACATAGCTCTGATCAAATGCATACATAATACTCTCATCAGAGCATAAACATTTTCATACTTATATTTAAAACTATTTGTAAACACAATTTAAAAATCTTCCCAATTTTCCTTCAAATACGTACATACAAATTTAGATTATTTCCAGTTTTACAAAACTATAAATAATATTCTTTTAAAAAAATTTTTATGTTTTATTTATTTTTGAGAGAGAGAGATCACGAGTGGGAGAAGGCCAGAGAGAGAGAATCGGAAAAAGGTTCCAGGCTCTGAGCTGTCAGCACAAAGCCAGATGCGGAGCTCGAACCCACGAGCTGTGAGATCATGATCTGAGCTGAAGTCGGACGCTTAAACGACTGAGTCAGCCAGGTGCCCTGAAAACTATAAATAATATTCTTAAGAATCTTTCAGTAGAGTCCTTTTGCTGTATTTGATATATTTCCTTAGGATGAATATGCCAAGACAGGAATTCCTAGGTCACTGTTTAGGCTTTTGATACTTACTGCCAAATAACTGTGCCAAAAAATCATACCACTGTACACGTTATCTTATAGAACTGCTTATCTCACCTTGTAACCACGACAATGCTTCAAAACATTTCTTAAAAATAACTTTTGCTAATTTCTTTGGGAAAATTTTGTCCTTTCCAATTACTCTCCTTAATTTCATACTTCTTAAATGTTTGTTTTTCTTCTGTATTAAACTCATAAATGATCTGATTATACTATATTCACTTTTCTCATTTTTTTGTTCCATTTATTTATTTTTTAACCTATTTATTTAAGTTCTTTTGACACTAATCCTTATTTGTACTCTCTGCAAGCATTTCTTCAGTTGTTTGTTTTAAAATATGTAATGGGTTTGAGTAGGGAACATATAAATACTTAAAGTTTTGTACATAGTTGAATTTACCCATTTCATTTTTCATTGTTATTTTTAAAACTTGACTTTAGTCTTAGATAAGTTCACAATAGAAATTTACCCACAAACATATTTTGAAGGTTGATAATTATTTCAGTGTTTAATATAAAGCATACATGCACATTGATTTTTGTTCCATAAACAGCAAACAATCCTCCCAACACCATCAATGGAATAAAGCTTCCCTTGACATAGGTTTGATATACTCTATTATTGTTTTACATTACGTTTTATGTGTATGTGGATCCTTGATATGATGTGACATTGAACTGGGTCAAAGTCTCATTGTAGGCCTTGCCATCTCTAGATGCCCGGCCTTGTGCTCCATCCACACATTCCTGAAGTACAGTATGGACACTCGCTCTCAACCCATATCCAAAATCTTTTATGGCTCACTGCTTCCTATAAAGGCTCAAATATCATTTGGGAATTTTGGTTTCTCTACAATGTTTTCCTAAATTTACTCCAGTTTTATTTTCCACTATATCTTTTCATTAAGCATACCATTTTCTAGCTTAAAGAGTGTCCTCACTACCTAAAAATAATTGTCCATATTTCCTACTTTAGTTGATTCACCCCCACTCCTTCCTCCTTATGGAATGTCTTTCCTTACCCACACTCCAAATCCTTGATCAAATGTCACATCCTCCATTAATCTTTTCTTCTTCTTTCCCCTAAGTGTTAAGTGATTACCTTTTTGAGTTATTTTCTTTTCAATACAATTATTACTATTTAACAAGGCAGGATCTTCCTTATTAAGTTGTATAGTCCCGAAGGCAGAGTTTGTGGAGTGATGTATTTTTAATATAATACGATGCCTAGGTAAATGTCTAAACTATCATAGGTTATCAACAAATATATCTGTATGCATAAAAATGGGAGTATTTGGTATCTTTATGTGACTCTCAGCACGTGTAATACTCAAAACGTTCAACATCTTTATTGAATCTGTTTGAAATCCCATAGCAACTTTAATATCTTTATTGAAGTAACTTCATTGTTGGATCTTAGCTTGAAATTCCATGGCAATCTCAGGCTTTGCTTATCACTTTGCTTATTTTGTGTTTTTGTTTCAGTTATGTGTCACTCTATCCACTATACTTGGAATGGTTTGTTTCGTCAGGATAGGTTGGCTTATGTTGCAGTAACAAAAAGCACACGATCTCTGTAGTTTACAAAAAATATTTTTCTTTCCTTGTGCTACATATTCACTTAGCTTTCTGTATCTGGGACACTGCTGGACATTGTGGTAGAAGTGCCACACATATTCCTTTCACACTTCCTTGTATAGAGCAAGTCCTACTGTCAACCATTTTGTCATTTTGTCTTTTCCCAGGATAGAGCAGCAAACACTTTTTGAATGATAAGGTAATCTACCTTATTCCCCAACTTTCTTTTTGCCAAGTCAACTTCCTTAATATTTTCCAAAGTACACCTTTTTCAGGGAAATTGTTCCCAACAGAGGCAAATATTGATACTTATACAATGAAGTATGATTGACACTGTTGGGAATACCTGCCTCCTGTAATAGGGAGGTCAATGGCATGAATGGTCAAATATTTGGAAAATCACTATAGACTTGGAGGAAAGGAATACTAATCTGATTCCAAAAATACCTTAATCTCTGGAAATTTGCCGAGATATAACAAAGAATTTAGAATAACAGAATTCATAACACAGAAATTAGATTTAAGGAATATGCCACTTTCTTATGTACTTGTTTAGTAAATACATTCTACTTATTGAAACCAAAGTGCTACTTTGAATAAAAAATGTTTTAGGTATTCATTATATGCCCCACACATTCCAGTCTCATAATCTCAGAAATGGGAATGGTGAAGGGAGCAGACAACAAATGAGTAAGAAGGGAGTCCAACTAGCTCCTAATCCATGTCAGAGAGAGACTCATATGGTCTGGCCCTGGTAAAACAGAGTAACATCCATGCTGGAGATACAAGCATATTCTAGAGCATGAGATTTGGTGATGTAGGAGAGTTTTCATAGCATCTGAACCAAGATACTACTCTTGGTTGAATACAATTATTTTCAGGCAGGGAAGCAGGTGATTATTAAGAGTAAAAGACTCACTAGGGTCAAATGAAGAAGAACCTTTCAACATGCCATGAGAAAGAGCCCTCAGAACATTAATAAACCCAAGAGTTCTCAGAGATATTAAGACGTGTTCTAGGCCAAGGCCTTCACCTTTGGATATGAGCCTTAAGGATCACATAAAAGTCTTTTTGTAGCTTTGTTAGATAAAGTCCTTACACTGCAGGGCGAATGGCATGATGTATGCTGTATCTATGGGAAAACTCCCCACATGATCATAGCTAGCAGTTAACAAAGTTGAGAAGTAGAGAGTCAGCTACACCAAGACATACCCTTCAAAACAGTAATAGAAGCTTAAAAATTACAACAGAAAGGCACAGAACCCCTAAAGCCTGTGCGCCAATGCAGATGTGGTCAGGTTCCCAAGTAGATGCTGAGCCAACAGCCAGAGGAACAGTCCCTGAACAAAAGTGCATTGTTCCAATTCAAGGCTTCCTTGGCAAAACTACCTATTGAAGATGCTGATCTCAACCCTTTCTCCCTAGATGCACTAAAAGTTATGCCAAAAACAAGGCTCTGGGTATTGAATCTAGCCTAAATTAATATTGCTTTCTATAGCATTAATACTGTTGAAGAATGCACGAAAAATGTCGACATAGAATATCGTGTCACCTTTGAGGAGGGAGAGAGCCACTCAACTGTGTCCATAAAGTAATAAGCTGATATTTTAGCAACTGTAGCAGAGCTGACTTAAACACATGTACGTCTCTCTCTTTAAGGTGGACACTGTGAAGGGCTCTCCCACCATTGCCTAAAAGCTTTGTGAGATCTCAGTGCTGCTCTTGAGGTATTTTTCAAATCATGCTGTCTCACTCATTTATAATCTACTTTTTCACTTTATAACACAACCTAAAATTGAAAATAGTGCTACTAATTTTCTGGCTCCATTACTAGTCACCTTAATTATTTTATGTTCAAAAATATCCATGAAACGCAGGACATATTTGAAATAGGAAAAAGAGAAAGAGGAAAAACAGAACTGGAACTAAAAAAAAAAAAATGTTTTCAGATTGTTTCCATAGGCATGATTCTCTTTCTGATTCTCCAGAGTAAAACCATACTATTGTATCACATGACTCTGAAGCAAAGAGTGGTGGTGTCTAAGGGCTTAGGTTCAGCCTCATGACTTATTTGGAATATTCCTTTGGTAAACTGACTATCCAATCAAACCCTCAGTTTCCCTGTGTTGAAATAAGGCAAGGATATCACAGTAAAACAAAACAAAACAAAAGATAAATTACACTCCATCAAAATTACAAACTATTAATCTGCAAAGGAAAACATCTGGTGAGACATGTTTGATAGGTCAGGAGTCCTTAAAGGAAAATGACTTCATAGTAAAAAGATGAGATAGCTAAGCTCTCATTTAGCACTGAGAGTAAGCTTGCTTACTGAGAGTAAGCTTGCTCTAGTCCCACAATAGCCACAATATGAAAGTAAACTAGATGTCCATTTGTAGATGAATGGATAAAGAAGACACACACACACACACACACACACACACACTCACACACGAATGTTACTCAGCCATAAGAAAGAATGAGATCTTGCCATTTATAACAACACGGATGGACATGGATGGTATTATGCTAAGTGAAATAAGTCAGCAAAAGACAAATACCATATGATTTCACTTATATGTGATATCTAAAAAAACACAAATAAATGAGTAAAATAAACAAACATTGCAGAAACAGACCCATAAATACAGGGAAAAAACTGGTTGCCAGAGTTTGTTCCCTGTATTTATGGATCTTTGTAAATTATGGATTTTGAATGCCAGAAGATGTGTGGGGGATGGGCAAAATGGGTGAGGGGAGTGGGAGATACATTCTTCCAGTTATAGAATGAATAAATAATGGGGACAATAGGTACAGAATAGAGAACATATTCAATGGTATTGTAACAGTTGTATGGTGACAGCTCGTAGCTACAATTGTGAGCATAGAATAACATATAGACCTATGGAATCACTATGTTGTATACCTGAAATTAATATAACATTGCAAATCAACTATCTTTCAATAATTAAAAAAAAAGACAATAGCAAGTGTTGGTGAGGATGTGGAGAAATTAGAAACCTTCATGTACTGCTTGTGGAAATGTTGAATGGTGCCATTACTTTGGAAAGCAGTTTGATAGTTCTTCAAAAGGGTTAAATGTAGTTACTATATGATCCAAAAATTCGAATCCTAAGAACATGTCTAAGAGAAATGGAAACATATCTACAGAAAAACGAACATGACTATTCAGAGCAACCCTATTCTTAATAGCCCAGTGTTCATCAACTGACAAATGGTTAAACAAAATATGATATATTCATACAATGGAATGTTATTCCATAATACAAAGAAATGAAATGTTGATATGTGACATAACATGGATGAAACTTCAAAACATCATGTTAAGTCAAAGAAGCCAATTACAAAAGGACCATATAGTGTATGATTCCATTTTTATAAAATACACAGAATAGGCAAATCCACAGAAACAGAAATTAGATTAGTGGTTGTCCAGGGCTGGGGGGTGGGGAAATGGGGAGTGTCTAATGGGTACAGGGTTTCTTTTTTGTTTTAATGTTTATTTTTGAGAGAAAGAGAAAGCAGTGGAGGGGCAGAGAGAGAGGAGACACAGAATGCAAAGCAGGCTCCAGGCTCTGAGCTGTCAGCACAGAGCCCGAAGAGAGGTTCAAACTCACAGACCCTGAGATCATGACCTGAGCTGAAGTCGCACACTTAACTGACAGAGCCACCCAGGTGCCCCCAGGGTTTCTTTTTGAGTTGATGAAAATATTCTGAAATTGAATGCGGTCATGATTATACAACTCTGTAAATACACTAAAGTCATGGAATTGTATAATTTAAATGGGTGAACTGTATGGTATCAAAATTATATTTTGATAATCTATTAGAAGAAAAACAGAATACCTATTACATGTATTTTACTGGAAATTAAATGGCTTAATTATATTAAATAACAAATTTACTATCTGGCCCAAAATAGACATTCAATAAATACAAGTTGCTTTTCCCTTTTCTTTTCTTCCTCGATGGTGCCTTCTGTATTCAAGATTCTATAATCTAAGAATTCAAAAAAAAATGTACTGGTAGTTTTAAAAGTAAGTTCAAAAGGTAACAGTAGACAAGATTTTATTTATTTATTTATTTATTTATTTATTTATTGTAAAGAAAGTGCTGGACAATGAATTCTGGAGAAATCTGGCTTCTGTGGCGAGACATGTTTGATAGGTCAGGAGCCCTTAAAGGAAAATTATTTCATGGTAACAAGATGAGATAGCTAAGCTTTCATTTAGCACTGAGAGTAAGCTTGCTCTGGTTCCACCATTTTGGACTGAAGACTTAGTATTTGTCTAGGCAGCTCAGGCAATTTGTCTCTTAGAATCCTTCTAATGAAAGTAAGTAGAGGAATAAAAGAATGGGACTATGTCTCTAGAATTTAAGGTTAAATTATATTGTAAGTAGGATAAGGATGATAATTCCTTCTTTCAATGTTTTAAATAGTACTTTCTCTAGACCTCTAGTAAATGTTATTTATAGACTCAATGGACAATAAGTTGATCACAGGGCTTTAGTTTACTAAAGCATGGAGCTCACAAATGGACTTTACAGAAAATTAAGTGAATGTATTAACAGTGTGACATGATGACTTTAAAAATATTTGTAATCTGTCATGATTATGAATGAAAAGCAAAATAGTATTTTGAAAATTGATTTTTTGAAGAATAGAAAATTCACATATCTTAACAGATATGTTCACTATCATCATTTTGGTGTCCTTCTCTTTTTCTTTCTTCTAATCTTGGCAGAAGTATTTTGAAATAAAGTCAGAAGATAACAATCCAAATGTACCCCAGAAAAAAAGAATGGAAATAAAAACATGACATAATTAAAGAAGCATGTTAAAAAATCTGTTTTTTTCATATATCTAACAAAAATTTTAGTTTTTTAGCTCAAACAAAACTAAAAAGTTAGGAGTAAATTTCAGATTTGGCAAAAACTGTATATTCCAAATGTTGTTGGTTAACAGAAAGTACATTCAACACCAATGCAGAAGATGAAGTCACAATCTTGTGATCTGTGCTCAGAGTGATATTTAAGAAACTCTTTGATTATTAAATATATCTAATGAAATAAATTTAATGTAATATTTCTTTTAACCTGATCCCCTTACTATCTGCTCTCCAAATGCTTTGGTAACATTTTCACAGCTTTTTATTGTTACAAGCAGAGTCAGATCTCCTTTGAGCTTTTCACTTTCCTTTATTGAACACCATTCAGGGTAAGTGTTTCCGCTACATAACATTATTGAAAAAAAACCAAAAATATATTTTCCAAAATGTGATTGCAAAATGCATACCATTTTTTCTTTTTTACTCTCATGTATTAATAGTCCAAACTAAGTAAGAATTAAATATTAAAACAACTATTATTTTTTCTGAAAAAATAAAGATGAGTGGGAAAAAAACATGGTGTTTGAGTATTATAGGATAGGTAGCACTTCCACTGGAAACAACTAGAAGAAAATGGACAAAATTTAAATATGTCTCCTTGAAGGCACTGGAGAAATAGCAAGCCAGTAAAAATCTGAGGCAAGGTCTGGGAGGAAAAAGAAACTGAGAGGTGAGCCACATTTCAGGTAGCTGAAATGTGACTTCCTAGAAAAGAAACATGAGAAGCTAATTAGGACATCTGACAGATTCATGGACTAAATGAGCAGAAACTGAAGACAGAGAACATCAAGTAGAGAATCCAAAGAGCTTTGCCCAGGAAGTCAAGATAAACCAGAAGGATCAACCCTTACACAAGGACTGAATCTGAACTCAACATCACCTGTCCTGGATTGCTAATGCCTTAGCTGCCTGACAGGGGTAAGCATACATTCTCTTTGAGGAAAGAAAATAGTGGGCACCTGGGTGGCTCAGTCAGTTAAACAACTGACTTCCTCTCAGGTCATGATCTCCCGGTTTGTGAGTTAAAGCCCCACATCAGGCTCTGTGCTGACAGCTCAGAGCCTGGAGCCTGCTTCAGATTCTGTGTCTCCCCCTCTTTCTGCCCCTCCCCCACTCACACTCGCTTGCTCTCTCTCTCGCTCTCTCTCTCGATAAATAAACATTCAAAAAAATTTAAAAAAAATCATCGTAGATCTTGAATTATATCCACAATATCCCCATGGATAATAATAACTGATTAAACACAAATGGAGAGGAAATTTTTGGACAGAAAGGTAAGTCAGAAGAAAATTTCCAGAGTGAAGCAAGAAGAGAAAATAAAATGAAAAATTCAAAAAGGAGGGTGAGGTATATAGAAGATATAGTAAGAAGACTCAGTGCTGGAATTGTAAAACTGAAATTGAAACTGGAATCCTAGAAGACAACCACACAGAGAGAGAATACAGCAAAAGCAGTGATTGCTAATGCTCCAAAGTGCTGAAAGGTCTCATGCCAAAGATTCAAGATCTATAAATTCTAAGAAAATACTTACAAACAAAACCACATCTTGTACATCATAAATAACAACAAAATCAAAATCAAATGGGAAAAAATAATAAAAAATTCCTCGAAGGGAAAGAAAACCAGATTAATTTTAAAGCACCAATTAAACCAACAAGCATCTTCTCAATGTAAACAGTGGAAGCCAGAGACAACAAAATAATATCTTCAAATAGAAAAAAAAATTGCCAACCTAAATTTCTGGAGCCATCCTACAAGAATATATGATATAAGGTCATATACAGTTTTAAGAAGAAACTGGAAGAAATTTGTGGCCAGGAGACTCAGACTAAAGAAAATATTTTTCAAATGTTCTTTAGACAAAAATCTAAACAAAACAAAATGAAACAAAACAAAAAACAAAAATATTTTTTAGGCAGAAGGAAGCATTCTCAGATAGTGATTTGGAGATAAAAGAATGAATAACAAAGAAAAGAGGATATTTATAATTATATATAAGTGAACATATACTGCATATAAGAACAATAATAATATCAGATAAGGTTTTAAATATATGTAAAGTTATAATATATAATGACAGTAGCATATAAAAGTCAAATGAGGACATGCTGAGTTAAAATTCATGAAGACCACTGCAGTGTTTGGGAAGAGGTAAAAAGACCATCTCAGATAAATTATCAGAAGTAATAAATACTTTAGCAAGGCCATTTAATATGAAATAATTGTGTTCTTATATATATCAGCAACAAACAAAAAATAATGTTAAAACTTTATCATGTATAATCACATGAGAAATTATCAAACATCTTGAAAAGTTTAGCAAATATGTACAAGATTTCCATACAGAAGATCCTAAAATGTTACTACCACAAATAAAAGAAGACCTATGTAAATGGAGATAAAATATAGCAGAGGGGGCAAGATGGCGGAGAAGTAGGGAGCTCTGTACATTGCACTCGCCCCCATATCTTGCACGGAAAAGATCTGAAGCCATAGGAAACCTTACAGAACCCAAGAGATTGGGAGAAAAAGGACACAGAATCCACTGAGAAAGCCTTCTAAAGTGAGTGAGAACTGGGGACGATAAAATCGGGCCTGGTTCAGAGAATCCAGGGACAGGAGCCATCCCCCTCTGCGGGAAGTGAGAGGGGAAAAAGAGAGAGTCTGAAACAGCTCAAGACATGGTCCCTGTCGCTGGGAAACAGAAAAACCTCCGCTCGGGGCACAGAAGGACTGTGCACACTAAGTCCCTGAGCACCAGGTCCCCGTGCACCAACTCGTCCCGGAGGGGCTGCGCGCTGACCACTTCTTTGTGCTCCTGGCTGGCTAGACCCTTAGAGGAACTGTGCGCCTCTGCGCCATCATGCTCCTGGCTAGCCGGACTCCTGGAGGAGCTGCCCCAGCGCATACTGGGTCGCTGGGCTCCTGGCTGGCTGGAAATCTAGAGGGAAGGCGAAGAGCTTAAAAACTGGGAGATTAGCCCGTGAGTTCATGCCTTGGGTGACAAGACACAGAGGGACCTGGTTTCTCTCTCTCCAGTGGACCCAGCGCGCCCCGCAGGCAAATTCCCGCCCACGCTCACCAACCCAACCCAGAGGAGAAGGCAGCAGTGATTCTGGCTCCACCCCCAGGGCTAGGCTAAAGGCTTGGAATTGCCCTGAGGGTATCACCTGCGGAAGTTGGGTCTACTGCAATTTCAGCGGGGCACACGGACTGGGATTTGGAAACTAGGTCTGGCCTATGTTGAAGAGCACAACCCACTTTGACTGCGCCCCCGGCCCGGGGAGTTTACACACCCAAAAAAGCGAGGTGCAGCGCTTGGTTCAAGAAGGGACTGGAGGGCCACCACTCTTCTCCCCACAACCGCCAAGGCAGAACTCCCGCCTGAGGCAACCCATTGGATCACACCACGCCCATCCCTGCTTGAGAGCTGCCCTCCCCGTTCCCACCCCCCCAGCAATGACCTGATTAACTCTGGTCACCAGCTTGCTAAAACAGTCACATCTAGTCCATTCTGTAAATGTAAATTCTACACCTATGGACCCTTTAATCTCTTTCTCTCAGGAGTAATTAGACTATATAGTTTCTCTAGATAACACCAGTGTCCTCTCACCTATCCAACCATATTCCACCCTTTAGCTCTTTGAAAAAAGCTTCTTTTCCCTTTGGCCTGTTCATTCTATTTCCAATTTTGCCTCATCCCCGCCCTCTCTTCTCTCTCTTTCTCTAAGCTCTTCACCATCACCGCATACACCCGGCAATTTAATTGTAGCTGGGAAATCCTGTTATATGCTTTAAACTGTTCTTTGTCCATTGGTTTTCTTCTTTTTTGCTTTTCTTTTCTTCTTTTTGACCTTTTTATGTATTTTAAAAATTTTCTATTATTCGCCATCCCTCCTCCGTCTTTTCTCTTAACTTTTTGGTTTTCCCTATCGGTTTCCCTGTTAGTTGGATTTGTCTGTGCGTTTGTGTCCTCTGCTCCCTGTGTGTTTGTCAGTCTGTTTCAGTCTCCAGGACTACCTCAAGAAACAAGGCAAAGTACACATGGTGGAGAGTTCCAAATATCACTACGAGTAGGAAAATAAAATAACCAAGGTCTCAACAAGAGAGAACAAAAGATACCTCTCAAAAAACACTCTCCGAAAAGATAGNGGAACAGAAAAAAATATGCAGCCAGGAATCCTCTCTCCAGCAACCTTGTCATTCAAAATAGAAGGAGAGATAAAAGTCTTTCCAAATAAACAGAAATTGAAAGCATTTGACACCACTAAGCCNAAAAAGTAAGGGGATGGAGAAATATATATCTTGCTACTGAAAATCAAAAGAAAGCTGGAGTAGCTATACTATAGCAGACAAAATGGACTTTAAATTAAAGACAATAACAAGAGATGAAGAAGGGCATTACATAATACTTACAGGGTCTATCCATCAGGAAGAAATAACAATCATAAACATCTATGCACCGAATATGGAAGCACCTAAGTGTTTAAAACAATTAATCACAAACAGAATCAAGCTTATAGATAAGAATGTGCTAATAGCAGGGGACTTTAATACTCCACTTACAGCAATGGATAGGTCAACCAGACAGAATATCACTAAAGAAATAATGGATTTGAAAGACACATAAGACAAGATGGATCTGACGGATAATTTAGAAGTCTACATCCTGAAGCCAGGGAATTTACTTTCTTCTCAAGTGCGCATGGCACATTCTCCAAGACAGATCACATACTGGGACATCAAGCAGCCCTCAATAAATATAAAAGAATTGAGATCATACCATGCACACTCTCAGATNTACACATTCAATGCAATTCCAATCAAAATTGCACAGCATACTTCTCAAAACTAGAACAAACTATCCTAAAATTTGTAGGGAACCACAAAAGACCCTGAATAGCCAAAGTAATATTGAAGAATAAAACCAAAATGGGAGGCATCACCATCCCAGACTAAGCTTCTAGTACAAAGCTGTCATCATCAAGAGAGTATGGTATTGGCACAAAAACAGACACATAGACCAATGGAACAGAATTGCTAACTCAGAGCTGACCCCAAAGGTATACAGCCCACTAATCTTTGACAAAACAGGAAACAACTTCCAATGGAAAAATGACAGCCTCTTTAACAGATGGTTTTGGGAGAAATGGACAGCAACATGCAGAAGAATGAAACTAGATCAATTTCTCACACCATACACTAAAATAAACTCAAAATACATAAAGGACCTGAACGTGAGACAGGAAACCATCAAAACCCTAGAGGAGAAAGCAGGAAACAACCTCCTTAACCTCCACCGAAGCAACTTCTTACTTGACACATCCCCAAAAGCAAGGGAATCAAGAGCAAAAATAAACTATTGGGACCTAGTCAAGATTAAAAGCTTCTGCACGGCAAAGGAAACAATCCACTAAACTAATAGGCAACAACGGAATGGGAAAAGATAGTTGCAAATGACATATCAGACAAAGGGTTAATATCCAAAATCTATAAGGAACTCACCAAACTTCACAGCCGAAAAGCAAACAACCCAGTAAAGAAATGGGCAGAAGATATGAACAGACACTTCTCCAAAGTGGATATCCAGATGGCCAACAGACACATGAAACAATGCTCAGCATCTCTCCTCTCAGAGAAATACAAATCAAAACCACACTGAGATACCACCTCATGCCAGTCAGAGTGGCTAAAATGAGCAAATCAGAGAACTCTAGATGCTGGCAAGGATGTGGAGAAACGGGCACTCTTCCACACTGTTGGTGGGTATGTAAACGGGTACAGCCCCTCTGGAAAACAGTGTGGAGATTCCTCAGGAAATTAACAATAGTACTCCCCTATGACTCAGCAATGGCACTGCTAGGAATTTACCCAAGGGATTTAGGAATGCTGATGCATAGGGATACATGTACCCCAATGTTCATAGCAGCTCTCTCAACAATAGCTAAAACATGGAAAGAACCTAAGTGTCCATCAACGGACGAATGGATCAAAAAGATGTGGTTTATCTATACGATGGAACTACATGGCAATGAGAAAGAATGAAATCTGGCCATGTGTAGCAACATGGATGGACCTTGAGGGTGTTATGCTGAGCGAAATAAGTCAGGCAGAGACGGACAAATACCATATGTTTGCACGTATAGGAGGATTGGGAGGAACTTAACGGAGGACCATGGGGGAGAAGAATGTGGGAAATAGTGGGGGAGAGGGAGAGAGAAAACCATGAGAGACTCTTGAATGCTGAGAACAAACTGAGGACTGATGGGAGTGGGGGGTGAGGTGTGAGATAGGCAGGAGGGGGGCACTTGTGGGGATGAGCACTGGGTGTTATATGGAAACCAACTTGACAATAAACTATTTGTAAAAAAAAAAAATGGAGATATAATATAAACAGGTTGGAAAAATATGATGATGTGCTTGTTCACCAAATTAATATATTCCTAATAAAAAGCCAGAGCACTTTTTGGGTGAAAATTCATGATCTTATTATAAAAGTGACATGAAAATATAAAAGGCCCAAAATAATCAAGTCAATAATAAATAAAGAGTAAATAGTAAAGTCTATTGTATTAGTAAATAAAGGATCTGCTCTACTTACAGCTACAGTAATTAACTGTGAGTTAAGAGTACAAGATAGATAAATAAACCTATGGTACAGAATATAAAGTTAAAAAGCAGAAATATGCACATACAATTTATGACAAATTTGTTGCTCTAATGCAAATGATGCTGTGGAAAATAATAAAACCTGATCCATACTTCACACCATTCAAAAAAATCATTTGCATTGGACTCTAAGTGTCTATGCTTAAAAGTACATTTTTGTAACACACTGTGACCTAAAGCCAGCTTCCATCTAATATCTATAAATAACTCAAATTAATGACATGATTCACAAAAAAGACTTGCACAAGTAATTCACAAAAGAGGATCTCCAAATAACCAATAAAGATAGGTGCTCAGTCTCATTATTAATCCGAGAAAACAGTGTGGAGTTTCCTCAAAAACTTAAAAATACAATTACCCTATTACCTAGCAATAGCACTGCTAAGAGTTTACCCAAGGGATAGAGGAATGCTGATGCATAGGGGTACCTGTATCCCAATGTTTATAGCAGCACTTTCAACAATAGCCAAATCATGGAAAGAGCCTAAATGTCCATCAACTGATGAATGGATAAAGAAGAGTGGTTTATCTATACAATGGAATACTACATGGCAATGAGAAAGAATGAAATTCTGCTATTTGCAACAGTGTGGATGGAACTGGAGGATATTATGCTAAGTGAAATAAGTCAGTCAGAGAAAGACAGATATCATATGTTTTCACTCATATGTGGATCTTGAGAAACTTAACAGAGGACCAGGGGGAAAAATAGTTTCAAATAGAGAGAGATGAAGGGAAACCATAAGAGACCCTTAAATACTGAGAACAAACTGAGGGTTGATGGGGGATGGAAGAGAGGGCAAAGTGGGTAATTTGCACCAAGGAGAGAACTTGTTGGGATGAGTACTGAGTGTTGTCTGAAAGCCATTTTGACAATAAATTCTATTTTTAAAAAAAACACAAAATACCACTCAACACCCAGCGAGTGACTTCAGTGTGAAATGTTAGCAAGGATGTGGGCAAAAAGAACACTCATGCATTACTTGTATGAACATAAATTGGCAGAATCACTTTGGAAAACAGTTTGACATGTTCATTAAGCTTGAACATTCACAATTACACTTCCAGGTATACACTCAATGTTTGTGTGTGCATATAATCACACACACACACACGAATGTCCACAATAGTATTATTCATAAATCTGCACCTACAGTAGAATGGATAAACAAAATATGGTGTAATTGCATAGTAATATAGCAAGGAAAATAAGTGAAATACAGTGACATGGATGGATTTCATAAACATAATGTTCAGTTAAAGAAGATAGTCACAAATTAATTCAAACTCTATTATCCCATTAAATAGGGTTCAAAAACACAAAATTTATTATATTTTGAAAAGGTAGTAGTTTCCTTTGAGAAGGAGGGAGGTGAGGACATTAGGGGGAGTCATATGAAGATTTTGGGACTCTGGTAATATTCTACTTTTTGACCTGATTGAGGTTATATGATTGTTCACTTTCTGATAATTCAGTTAACTCTACATTTATATTTTAAGTATTTTTCTATATGTGCTCATACAGAAAAGTTATAAAAGTTATCATTAAAGTAAAAAAAATCTAACAATATATGTCTTTGTATAAAATTATAAAGCATGAGAAGAATTCTAACTATTTCTAGGAAAAATGCTTTGTTAAATATTTTTAAGAGAATGTTTTAGACCCCAACTTATAAATGATTAAGAATTGTCAATCTAGAGGAGGTTTAAAAGTTAGATTCAGCAAAAATTTCTTACATTATTCCTAAAGGCTTATGAAGACGGCCAATCTTTTTTCAAATTTCAGTCAAAAGAATTTTAAAGACTAATTTAGTTTGCACTTATTTTAAAAATACATTGTCAGTATTTTCTGAAATTCTACCATATCCCTAATGGGTCTTACAGAAGTAGATGACAAATTAAATAGAAATACATTGACTACAGTTAATACATTTATTTTAATGGTTAAGATCCCCCCCCCCCCCGCCTTGTATTGTTTCTCTTTGTTCTTCTGTATCCCTTTTAATCTGGCCTCCTCTTTCTTAGAAAGCCTTACTCATGCATGTTTTCAGATTTGGGTTAACCTAAAGATTGTAGGTGTCAGAGAATAATTTGAGAAACCACTTTATATAATTTTTCATTTAAAAATTTTTTAATGTTTTATTTATTTCTGAGAGAAAGAGAGAAACAGCGTGAGCAGGGGAGGGTCAGAGAGAGAGGGAGATAAGAATCTGAAACAGGCTCCAGGCTCTGAGCTAGCCATCAGCACAGAGCCCGAGGTGGGGCTCGAACCCATCAACTGTTAAGATCATGACCTGAGCTGAAGTCGGCCGCCCAACCGACTGAGCCACCCAGGCGCCCCTATACTTTTTCACTAAAAAGTATGAGATCTTGGGGCTTGTGGGTGGCTCACTCAGTTAAGCAACTAACTCTTTATTTCAGCTCAGGTCATGATCTCAGGGTTTGTGAATTCAGGCCCTATTTTGGGATTCTCTCCTTTTCTCTCTGCCCCTCTCCTGAGGGAAATGTTAAAAAAAATTAAATAAAAAATATTTTAAAGTATTAGATCTTGCTATTTGCAATAATTAAGACAGACAAATACTACATGATTTCACTTATATGTGGAATCTAAAAAAGAAACAAATGAAGAAACAAACGAACAGTACAGAAACAGACACATAAATATAAAAAAGAAACTAGTAGTTGCCAGAAGGGAAGGAGAGGGAGATGGACAAAATGGGTGAAGGGGATTAAGAGGAACAAACTTGTGGGGATGAGCACTGAGTGTTATGTGGAAACTAATTTGACAATAAACTATTAAAAAAAAATAAAAAAAAAGAAAAAAAAAGAAAAAAAAGAAAAAAAAATAAAGATTTCTAATGAGTTAATACCATTTTATAACTAATTACTTTTAATAAGATTGTCACAAATAAATATTTATTGGATACTTACTACATGTCAGGCTGTATTCAAAGAGACATAAATATGTTTAATTCTGACAACAACAACAAAAAAAAAGAGGAACAAACTTCCAGTTATGGGATGAATATGTCACAGGGGTGAAGAGTGCAGCACAGGGAATATAGTCAATGGTATTGTAATAATGTTGTATGGTGACATGGTAACTACCCTTATTGTAAGTATAGTATAATGTATAGAAAGCTGTCAAATCATGTTGTACACCTTAAACTAATGCAGCAATGTGTGTCAATTATGCTTTAATATTAAACAATTAAATATAATTCAGGATTAAGAAGAAATACTTGTAAAAAATCTAGGACTTTCCAGGAAATCCAGTAGATTGGAATAGTGAATGACATACAATGAGCTTAATCAAAATAATTCATTTTCTTTTTTCTCTTCTCTGACTTTCTTTGTTTTGTAAGTTTATTTATTTATTTTGAGAGAGAGAGCAGGAGAGGGACAGAGAGAAGAGAGAATTCCAAGCAGTCTCTGCATTGTCAGAGAGGAGTCTGATGCCCTGCTCCAACTCACAAACTGTGAGATCATGACCTGACCTGAACCAAGATCAAGAGTAAGATGCTTAAACCAACTGAACCACCCTTGTGTCCCTCTTTTCTGACTTTCAAGAAGAATCTATATTTTGGATTTGGGCATTTTATGAAAATATTGAGCACCAATTTATGAACCAAAAATTAATTCAAAAGATATTTATTGCATGCCTGACATAACTGAGAGTCAGGGTAATAATATTTGACAGAATTTAATAATATTTGACAGTTGATAAAGGAATGATACAGTTCGTGTGTGATACCAAGTTTTCCAAAGGAAAGATAATTGACAGTTAGGCTCAAGGAAAGCCAAGTGGAGGTGTTGGTGTTTGAACTGTCCATTGATAAATATACCAGATTTGGATAGGAAAAAAAGGAAGAAAATATATCAAATAAAGGCTGTAGCAGAAGTAAAAATCATTAGGCAGAATGCAGGAGCACATGCTTCGAGAAGAGTTAAAGAGTTAGATGCAACAACTATCATGAAGGCTTCATACTGGGAACATTTGTGAACTAAACTGAAAACACAGGTTGGTACTACATGTGGATTCAAGGTCAAGGAGTCTTAATCTTATGCTGCAGACAAAGGGCAGTCATCAAAGCATTTGGAGCTGGGTAATAGTTTCATGCAAAGAGTGTTGTTTAGTTACTAATCTGGAAACAAAGTGCAGGATGAATAGGAACCCAGAGGCACATTTCTTGTCACCAAGGATTTCTGCATGTTTGGATGAAACAACTGTAGGGCCCTGGATTAGGATTTTGGAGGTCTCCAATCCCATTATCAGTTTTTAAAAACCTGCATGAAGCACTGTTCATCAAGAACACATGATCCGTATCCCTTGGGTCATGTGGAATACTACATGGCAATGAGAAACAATGAAATCTGGCCATGTGTAGCAACATGGATGGACCTTGAGGGTGTTANGACCTGTTAACACAGGCATGTCAAGGAGAGAGTAGCAGGTACTGTGTTCATTGTTTGTCATCCCAACTATGTATTCACCTGTTTTGTAAGAACCCTTATACCATTAATATATAAAATTGTGGGAAATGATAATTTCAAATAAAGCTTAAAAAGGCTAGTTTTTATTTATTTATTTATTTATTTATTTATTTATTTATTTATTTATTTATTTATTTGCTGGTGCTGAAACCCAGGAGAAAAAAGGCTAGTTTTTAAAGTCTTTTTCAAAAATGTATTAGGGGTTCTTATTTCTTAAGAAACTTAGGGATTGTCTCCTTTCTAGCTTTGTAATGCAAATTTGATCAAATTATTATCATTTTTAATGCTTGTTTATTTCTGAGAGAGAGAAAGTGAGAAAGTAAGGAAGGGGCAGAGAGAGAGGATTTCTACTAATAGCACAGAACCTGATGTGGGTCTTGAACTTAGAAATCGAACTGCAAGATCATGACCTGAGCCAAAGTTATATGCTTAACTGACTGACACTCCAAATTGTTATCATTCTTGAGCTTCAATTTTCCTAAATTTTAACTTGGGCCAATTTACTTGTCTATTACCAGTTTCTAAGGGACCTTAGTGGAAAATGCTTAAAACAAGGTGCTATAAATTATAATATAGTATGCCATTATGGTTAGAAGTTAGAGTAATGCAGACTTGCTTTATTTTCTTTCAAGTTTAAAGGGTTTGATTTTTTTCCAAAAAAAACAACTACTTGTTGAATAATGGTAGGAACTAAATAATTATTTGTTGATATGAACTAGCTCAGTCATTTCTTTGTTTTCTTTAAAACACACTTATGGGGGGTGCTTGAGTGGCTCAATCGGTTAAGTGTCCAACTCTCGGTTTTGGCTCAAGTCAGTGAGATTGAACCCTGGTGTCCTGTTCCATGCTGGACATGAAACCTGCTTAAGATTCTCTCTCCTCCTCTCCCTCTGCCCCTCTCCCCACCTCTCAAAAAATAATAGATAAAATAAAATAAAACACACCTATGAAACATGACTCCCTTTTTCTAGGCAAAGGTGTACTTAATTTCCTCCCCAGGTAAAAAGAGGTTTTAATATGGATTTTAAAAAATACATAATATTTTAGTACATTAAATATTTGAGTATATAATATCATTAATTTTATAATATCTCTTTTGCAGAGACAATTCATTCAATTATAATTCACATAATTAGTAATGATGGTCAGATTTCCTCTCCTCCATTCAATAACCATTCAGTTTTCTAACTACTGAGTTGGCTAGGCACTGGAGTGTTTTAGGGATGCAAATATGAACCCAAGACAATCCTTACTCTTAAAATCCTCTAGTAAGCAATTAGGAGCCCAATCATACAGGAGAAGAATGACATAAATTTTCTAATATACAAAGATCTGGTCAGCTGCTAGATTATCTATTTTCAGACTCCTCAGAATATGCCTCATTCTTGATCCCACACATTTTAGTTAATGAAAACTAATAAGTGCTTACTATAGGCACTATTCTAGGCTTTTTGTTTATACTAACTTATGTAATCCTCTTGACAACCCTACTAAATAGTTACTATTAATATCCCTATTTTTCAAAGTGGTAAAATAACTTGTCCTGGGTCACAATGCTAGTAAGTTTAAGGACTTCTCCAGCATCTGTGTTTTTAAACCCTGGACATACTGTCTCTTGAACATATTTAAGTGAGTTCAATTATTGTGGTTTAATTCCCACTAAATACTCCTTTACACAATGGGCTATGTGACATCATTAGGGAAATATTGCTGAACATGAAGGCCTAATGAGAGATCCCAGGGGACCAGGCATTCCTTGTTTCTCTCCTTGACACCAGGCACAGTCCCACACCTGGTTCATGCCAATTGCTGAGTGAATATTTATAACTTGCATTTACATGTGTCTCTTCTTAAACCTAAACCTCATGTTAGTTAACCTAAACCTCATGTTAACCTAGAGATGGACTAGGACATCTTCCTGTGGGAAATCACTGCAAGGGACCTTCTATAAGTTCCCCAAATCAGCAGGACAGAGGCTAAGAGGGTAAAAGTAAAAAATTTCACTTGCATAATACTGAGAATGAACATCTCCTGAATTTTTGCACCTTATGTGTGTTGTTTGCCTCCCCTGAGTCCAGCTTTCCTCTTGCCCTACAGATTCATGTGGCTGCCCTGTGTTTACCTCCAGGTGGAAGTAGAGGTGGAAAGCATCACATTCAATCCTCATCATGGACTCTTCCTGGTCCAAATAAAGTTCCAGAGTGTTTGTTCTTAACTAACCTCTTTTTTGAGAATTCTATCAGGCTACAGAATTCTTCGGTTCTGTAGTCTGACTGACTGATCAATCCTGTTGACTGACCAAAATCTCACTAATTAAGAACACTTGTGGAAAGGAAAACAGTGTAACATTTACTTTAGAATAAATGTCAAACAATGTAGCTTATGCTACTTCTTTATGAATAGGCCAATTAGGATAATTTTAAACTGCAATCTCTATTTTAAAAACTTATTATTGAAATATAGTTGACAAACAATATAAAGTGCAAGCTCTTTGAAGGTTGCTAGGTTTGTAACTGACTGATACAGAGCCCTTGTCTTATATCTTGTGAATGCCAGAACTTAGTAAGTGTTAGAAATAAGACATTGTACTTCATATTGATGGGCTGAGTGCTCTATGCATAGTTTAAATATTATCCCCCACATCAGAAGTATCTATTTGGGATACTTTCTTACCATATAAATACTTCAAAGAAAGACAAAGATTGCATCTAGAAAAAAATGGCCCCATAGTGGTTTTGAGGTAGAAGATTCAGGAAGGCCATTCTAAATGGTTGCATTTCTCTGTGGAAGCACTGCATACATCTTTCTGATAGCCTGCATGAAATTGCAGTAAAAGATTCTTAAAGAAGCATACTGGCCACAATGGCGATTTTCAAGACCAAGACAGGCTTGGGCAGATTTTTCCATTGATAGAATACTACCCTTATGTTCTGAGAGGACCTTCTGCTCGTATCACCTGTAGCATGGAATAATTTGAATCCTGGTTCTAAAATCAGTAAATCATTGTATCCAATGCATCACAGGGCAGATTTCTTGGCTGTAGATACCATTACTTAACAATAAGCCAATGTACTTGATGGCTCTTACTGCCAATCTGAGGCAAGTACCTCCAGAGACTACAGGGATATCTGTAGCACCTCTTGCAACAGAGGATAAAGTGGCACTGCATAAAAATGGAACCATATTGGTATTTTAAACATTCAGTATTTTGTCTATAATTTGCATTCCCTCTTGGTTCTTACAAGCTGGGGTAGAGAGGAGGGAAGTTGGTGCTTGACTCATTGTTCATTTATCCAGAGACTATTGCTGCATGCTTAGGACATGTCAGGCATTATACAAGGTGGGGATGGTGTTGGGGGTAAACCATGACCAGAATAGGCCCCTCCTAATGGAGATGTATCCTTGAGGTCAGAGGCAAAGCAGAGCTAGAAGGTCAGTGCTGTATTGTGGGAACACAGAGCAGCCACTTAATCCAGCTTGGGAAGGAAGCATATAGGTGTGTAAGCAGAGCGGAGTCAAAAAGCCTTCCCAGAGGAGGTGGCATCTAGATTAAGCTAAAGAATGAGTCAGAGGTGCTTGAATGCTGACAAAAACTGAGGACTGATGGATGTGGGGGGGAGGGGGGATGGGCATGGAGGAGGGCACTTGTGGGGATGAGCACTGNGCATTCCAGCAAGAGGCAACAGGCAGAAAGAGCAGGAATTCCTTGGGCTTTATGAATGCCCTCACAGAACTGGAGCTAATTGCCACCCACTTGTCACTGTTCAAGCTATACTGACAAGAGAAAAGCAAGGTGGAAGGCCCAGCTCTGTCTTTATTTAGCATTTTCAACCCAGAGTTTGTGGTCTTTACAAAACCTTCCAGATTACAAAGCACTTTTGTTTATTATCTCAATTACAATATATCAACTTTAGAAGGAATGCAAAAGTAACCAGAAAGCACTGCACAATGTTAAAATACGCATAGTTTTAATTTAATGCAACCTCATCAAGGACAGACAGGAGACCAGAAATTATCTTCTTAATCAGAGTTGAAACAGATGACAGTGAAACCCAGGCTGGGGCAACCTTAACTGGACAGTATCAAGAGAAGATGATTATATTTCAAGAGTCATCACTAACTTAGGGTGGCCCAATTTCTTGGACCACCAAGGCTGACTGCTACCCCAAGAAGTGAGGAGGGGAATAGCACTACTTCCTCAGATCTTTCTCCTTCTTCTTTCTCCCTTCCTGTCTGCCTCTAAGGTTATCAGTGGACTTGCCTCTGTCCAGAAATGAGAGTTCTTTATGTTACCAAATATGAGTTGGTTAAATTCACCCTAGTCTTTTAACTCTCAGTAACCCTCTCCTGAGTGCAACTCCTTGTGAGGTGATCTTTCCTTCCCATCAAAGGTTACCAATCCCTTTACCTACAGAGAAAAGGAACACCGAAGATGATGAAATACTGATGATAGTACAGCTTTGAATGACCCAGTTCTATGGGCCAGTTGCACTGTTTCAATAGGAGACCAACACTGCCTAGGCTGCCAGTAAGTGACACAGGACTCACCTGTGGCAAAGACGACATTCCTCGAGACCAGGCGATGCTCCACAATAGAGAACTGCGGGAGCTCAATCCTCTCCACTCCAGTGACAGCCTTATCGCCGCCGCGCCAGTAAAATTCAATGTCATCTGTGGTATAGCCGTCTGCCAGGAGAGAGAAGTGGGGACATGGCAGAAATGAAGAATCATCATTTTGTTTACATGTAGGCCTAAAGAAACAGCAACTAATAAAATGCAATAACAGCTTGCCTATATTTGAAGTAGATTTGTTTCATGTGCTTATCTATGAGAAAAAGCATCATCAAAGAACTAACATATGAATATTTTTGGTTATTACCTCTGCTGTTTTATTTGTATCACACTGGTGCTGAGAAGTAGAGGATCTGGGGAGGCTGAATGATCTCACCAGAATTCTGTTTGCAAAGCCTAATCATAGAGTTGGACTGCATGTTACATGGAAATGAATTTGAAATATATATTAACAGCATTAAAGAAAGTGGTTGTAAGAAAAAAAAAAGAAAACTCAAGTATAAGGAATTCTGGAAAGACCACTTCTCTCAAAAGCTATGATAAAGTTAAAATACTGAGGGTGAATGTAACCAGTTAAAGTCTGGCAGCATCAGAAACTCTCAGGGCAAAGTAGGGTCCTCCTTGGCATTTTTGGATGCCTTTATCAGGTGTTCCTAGCTATGAGGTCTGCCATCTTTAGAAATGCACTTGGTTGGGATACTCTTGGCCCTTAGAAAAGAAAGTATTTATTAGCTGGAATATAGCTTCAAGTCCAGCTCTTAGCATAATGTACATTGCTCCTTGTAATCGATCAATCAATGCTTCTGCAGAATGAGGAGATAGGACAATCAAGTCTGATGTTTCTGGTACCACCCAAGAGACTTCTAAAGGATTAAGTTAACTTTATTAGGAGAGCTGATTAAAACTCAGACCTAGAGAAAAAACCCTATCAGTATAACAGACTTTTTTTACTTGAATGCGTAATACAACATAAGGCAGACACTCAATATTTGACAAATAGACCAAAGCTATAGGGATGACTGCTTTCCATGGCAAATGTCATCTCCCTTGTCCCATCTGCTACCTTCTCTCCTTGGAACGTAGTGGTTACAACTTTTGGCTTCTCCCTTCTCTCTTACTTTTTTACATTCTTTTCACATCTGGCAGCCATTACAATTGTTCATAACACACACATCTTATTGAGCCACTCTTCTGCTTAAATCCTTCAAATGTTTCCCAATACAATTAGTGAAACAAATCCAAACTCCTTACAAGGATGCTAAGAATCTACAGAACTAGCCCCTGTATGTATTGTGAGTACATCCTCTCTCTCTCTCTCACCCAGCCCGATACCACTGGTCTTCTGGCTGCAGCTCAGACAGCATACTGTGCCCAGTAGTGTGCCCCTCCCCCTTGTGTGGAGGCTCACACTTCACATTTCCATCTTGACTTAAATAAAACATTTGTATATGTGTGTAGTCAGGTCACCAGAAAGTCCCTTCTTCCTCTCAAATGCTTTAATTATGGGTTTTCTCTAATGGCTCTGAAGTGAAGTATTCCTCATTTTGTGAGGAAATCTCTTTGATGACAGACCTTCCTGCCCATTCTCCCCTTCAGTTCAAACATCACAGTAACAGAGTCTGCACTCTCTGAGGCTACTCAGTATGTGTTCAGAGATTTGGAGTAGGAGCTGCTTCCTTACTTCGGTCCCAAATTTGCCTTCCTGAAATTTCCATCACCTCACTAGGAGTTGTGCCTTCTGGCCACAAAGAATCCACTCGACTTCTAAAATAGCCCTTCAACTACTGGGAAATCATCTTTCTGCTAAGCTTTCTGTCCTCCATACTAAATCTCCCCAGATGATTCCATTATGGATCACTTGCATGGCTCTCAGAATACTTGACAGTGATGTAGTGTGGAAGTGAGGAGCACAGTGGAGCCAGCTCTATACAGGATGAAAACATGTGTACACTCAGCACAACTTCGTAGTATGGTTCATCACAAAGACACTCACTTCTTACAACAAATGCATCAGTAACACTGTAGTCATTTGTCTTCCCCCTAAAGAAATCTGACAAGACTAAATCTAACTGAGACTAATTATAATCCAATCTATGATAGACCAGGATAAGTAACAATAGCAACAGCAACAGCAACATCTGGATATGCCAGGAGATGTAGTTCAGGTAGCAGGAGGGACACTTGTTTGTTAGATAATAAAGTTGCAGTTTTCATCCCTCACAAAGAAGTATTCAGCACTGAATTATCAATAAGGCATCTGAATCCCTTAAAATTTAGAAAATTGCCAAAATGCATGAATAACTTGCTTGTAAAGCTGAGTTCCTGGTGGAAAATGAGTTTTACTCCAACTTCCCAGCGTCCCAGGAGTACATCCACTCATGTGTGATGAAGCATATTGTGAGAAAATTGCATCTCAGTGTTTGTTCTCTTCTCACTGAATGGACCAAGATGAGGAGTGCTTGCTTTCTTATATTTCAGCACAGCAAGCAGACTCTCTTAATCCGATTAGACAGGAGAACTCTTTTATACTGAGTCTCTGTCTCTGTTTCTCTCTCTCTCTCTCTCTCTCTCATAACAGTGAAATTAGCACAGTGGAGGATTAAACCTCCTATATTTAATATATTTAAAAACTATGGCAAGAAAATGATATATGCCTTGGGAAAGATACCAAATAATGACAAGGGCTAAAATACAGTGAATGAAAAAGAAGTACAGATACCCACAGCTTTCAATTTCCAGTGTGCAGTTCTGCTCATCCAAGGGGTATCTCCTCAAGTCCATCATGCAAGCTGCGGTTGTGGTGATTCTGAAATACACAGATGAGGGCAGATGTTAAAGATGGTATCAGAAAATGTAGCAGAAAACCTGCTTCCAGCTAAATAATGAGTAATGCCCATGTAGGGCCTCCTTTCCCCCAAGTACACTTGATTACACATATTTCATAATGTATACTGAATGAATAACTTTTCAGTATCCTATAGGCCAGCTTTATCAAGAAAAGCAACATAAAAACTTTAAATCTGATAAAATTATTCATGTTGACTTTGGATAACCAAGGGCAGAGAAAGGTGTTTCTAAGGAAAAGTTTGTCTTCAACTTTTATAGCACAGTTTTATAGCACGGAAAAGACTTATGTGCAGTAACAACACTGATTAGATCAAGATTGAATTCTTTGATTTTCCATGTGAATGTCTATGTACCTACAGAATCATAGGCTGCACTTTGGAACTCTCAGCCAAGCTTCTGCTTTATCCTATTTATTACAGTTGTCTGTTGCATTGGATCCTAATGCTTCAGAGTTTCTCACCATGAGATCATCTATCTTTTAAAAAAAATATTTGGTTATTGATTATGAATGAAAATTGAGTGGGTCAGCCTTCCTTGAGGTCATATGCAGCCATGGAAGGAATTTATATCATGACCCAAATGACAGTTAAGCCTCCATCATGCAACAGTTAAATCTTATAGATTTCTAAATAACTTCTAGAAATGTCAGGTTCTTTTCCAACTCTGTCTACAGCTTCATTGTTAGGAAAACCAACCTACACAAAGCCTCAGTTGAAATGCAATTCAGCCACTATGTTTTATACTCTTTTTCTTTAGAATTCCACCCCTTCTTAACCACAGTTACAGATGACTGAACCATTACTTGATCAAGAATCTATGATGTGGCCTGAGTTAAAAGGCAGAGTGGAGCTAAAGGAATTCTCTTCAATGGAAGTGAATTAAAGATAGGGCAAGAATAGAGTTGACTTTGCAAGTTCATGAATTAAAGGATTGTTATGTCATTTTGAAATTGGAGAGTGAGGCATGAGAAAGCATAATAGAGGTAGAGAAAATGCAGAGAGTAGATGGTTGAGGAAACAGTGGTCACTAAGGCTGCAGAACGTGGCCTTGCAAGGTATCAGGGTATATACTATATACTTCAGGGAAGAGCATTTTTTTGTGGATTATGTGGAATTGTGTAACTGCCAGCCCTCATTATAGTCATTCAATGGTGGATCAGAAAAATGAAGAGGTAAGTATATCTCCTCCTGAGATTTCTTTTTTTTTTTTTTAATTTCTGAGAGAGAGAGAGAGACAGAGATAGAGAGAGAGAGAGAGCGAGCAGGGAAGGGTCAGAGAGAGAGGGAATTACAGAATCCGAAGCAGGCTCCAGGCTCTGAGCTAGCTGTCAGCACAGAGCCGGATGCAAGGCTCAAACCCACAAACCATGAGATCATGACCTGAGCTGAAGTTGGATGCTTAACCGACTGAGCCACCCAGGTGTCCCTCCTCCTGAGATTTCTAAAGTTACCTTGAATTCCCAACCACCTTCCATGTTCCACCTTTCTTGAAGCCCAGTACTCAGCTTTCTTAAGATAGCCTTCCGTATGAATATTCTGCTATTTTGGGCAACATGATAAAGTTCTGTTCCTATCTGCAGATCTTAATCAAAACATTAGTAAATTACCAGGCATGTGCCAGTTCTGTTGGGCTGGTCTCATTTAACCTAGGTGAAGTAGTAAAGTAGTCCTTCATTAGCATATGGATAAGAAACAGGTTGAGAAAAGTTCTACTCTTCAACTTCAAAAAGAAGAGCAGTGAGGGAAAATGTCAACATATTTGGCAATCATAGATAAATAGTAAATTATTCTCTACAAAGAGTATGCAAGTGCCATGAAGACATATGCTATAAGGCCCTTACCAATGGTGAAAGTGTGTCCTTTCCAAATGTCATAACACTTTTAGTTACCATTCTAAGTAATGAATTACATTCTATAATCCAAAGTCAACACCTAGCTCTTTGGTATAGTTTTCCATAATTCTGGCATATTTTATGGCATATTGACAACCCAACATCCATACAAGATGCCTACAAGGCAAAATTAGAATGAAGTTCTATTAAAATTATGAATTTTATGGAGAAAATAAAAACATCTCTACTGGAAATATTCAAAATTTTTATTGTTCCTACATATTTTGGTATTGGCCCTATTCACTTGAAAGGGCCAATAATTGAGATTACTATTTTGTTTTTCTTATTCTCAATGTCACCCATACAAACGGGAACACAAATATGTCCAGATTGTTTATGGACTCACACTCATTGTGACATTGTGTAGTGTGTTTCATGGGCATTACTGGAAGGGAAACATGATGCTGGAAGAATCTATAAAAGGATATCCAGTATACTTGTCCTGTCTTCTGATTATGGCATAATACTGCCAGAATGAGAAGCTCTTTTCCCAACTTACTTGAAGAATAAGGTAAAAACATGTATTACTACTCTTCTCCCTATGGAAGAAATAACAGAGAAAACCCTTTCATGGTGAAAACTAGGACATGAGAGCCTACTCATGGTACAAAAGGTAAGCATAGAGATGACACGGTGGAAGGAAAGAGGTCTGTGTGCCACTGGGACAGAAAGGCAAGAAACGGGAAAGGAGGAGTGGGCAGAGGGATCAAGAAGGGGAATCTTGCATGAGATCGCTACACCAGCAGCGCTGTTACAGAGGGATCAAGAAGGGTGCAGCACTTCAAAACCTCTCCCTAAGCCACAAAACCTTCTAGCAAGTTGGCTAAATTCATGACTGCTTAGGGACTGAACTTTTTTTTTCATGAACTGACCAAATTTTGAGGCCTGAGGGTTTGCACATACTTGTGGGAGGGGATTTGAGTATTCAGAACTGAGAGCTCAAGCCTAGTTAATGGAAATAGACCAAGGGCAGAGAAGCCAGAGTGACTGAATCCCATTTGCATAACCCCCAATATCTACTCACAACTTTTCATATTTTTCTCAATAAACTTTATTTGTCCTAAGAGAGAGAATTTAACCAATATTTAGCTCCACTTCCATAGCCCTCTGTAACCTGAAAATTCCATTCCTATTTCTAAAGAAAAGTGGTAGGGTCAGTGAGAAACATGACTGGCTAAGGATTTCTGCAATATTACTCCTTAGTAGATACTTTTTTGGAGGTGTCATTGTTTCTTTTTTGTTTTCTGACTGAGAGAGAGAGTGCATATAGTCTCTAAGGCTGCAATTTATGCTTATGATAAAAAAAAACAGAGAAAGATGGCAGCCAATTGACAGAAAAAGTGTCTACCATTCAATATATCCTTTCTTTACAAATAGTCACACTTTGAGGCTGCTGAAAGTAGAAATTAAAAAAAAAAGATGGAGAAGTAGAGAAGTGATGGATAGAGGACTAGGAAATGCTACAGAAAAGGATTTTGATTTATTATTTCAGTGCTCAGGACAGCATGCTGTCGTATCTGTACTTTACGTAATGTTGGTTGAGAGTTTAATTTGTACCCCACTCTATGCTCAGCCCTTGAACACTCATGCATTTAATTAATAACCATATTATGGAGGTGTTATTAACATTTCCATTTGGAAGATAAACAAACCAAGGCTAGGAAGCAGTAAGGAGGTTGACCACATTTACAATGCTGTTGGAAGGCAGATGCAGCATTCAGATTCAGGCAGACAGAATCTTATACTCTACTACCTCTGTATCATCTCTTCTGCCTTAAAGTATGACATACTGTATATTCAACTTTTTAAAAGGCTATTCAGGTTGTGTAGCTCTTCCTGAAGATCAAAGAAGGTAGAGAAATTTGTAATTATATATATATATATACACACATATGTATATATAATGTACACATAATGTATACATATATAATATATACACACAGAGATCATATATATATACATACAGTATTCTTATATATATGACACATTGTAAATACAATATGTAATGGAAGATAATAAATACTAACAGTAATGATATTTAACCCATTGCAGAATAGGGTGGAATTTAGTAGGCAGTCCTGCTTTTATAAGTGAAATATTCCTAAAGATTTGTTTAACATGAAAATTCAAGGAATAAACTCAAAGTTTATATAAAGAACATTATCCCCAGTAAATTTAAAATTCTATTGCATGATACATGCCATCTTTGAACACCAACTATAAACTATCCCTGTGTGTCCTTTGCCTGCACAGCTGAGAGAGGAAGTCTGAGTCAAGAAGACCCATGGCTTTTAGTATGTTTCAAGGTTTTCACTTTGTCTCAATTACATTAAGATTATGAGCTGTACTTTGGTGTCAACACTTCCATTTTTCAATTTCTGTCAACTGAAAATAATACCAAATAATTCAGTAAAGAAACGGGCAGAAGACATGAACAGACACTTCTCCAAAGAGGACATCCAGATGGCCAACAGACACATGAAATGATGCTCAGTGTCCCTCATCATCAGGGAAATACCAACCAAAACCACACTGAGATATCACCTCACGCCGGTCAGAGTGGCTAAAATGAACAAATCAGGAGACTGTAGGATGGCGAGGATGTAGAAAAACGGGCACCCTCCGACACTGTTCGTGGAAATGTAAACTGGTGCAGAACTCTGGAAAACAGTGTGGAGATTCCTCAGAAAATTAACAATAGAACTCCCCTATGACCCAGCAATATCACTGCTAAGAATTTACCTAAGGGATACAGGAGTGCTGATGCATAGGGATACATGTACCCCAATGTTCATAGCAGCACTCCTTTCAACAATAGCCAAATCGTGGAAAGAGCCTAAATGTCCATCAACTGATGAATGGATCAAGAAGATGTGGTTTATCTATACAATACTACATGGCAATGAGAAAGAATGAAATCTGGCCATTTGTAGCAACGTGGATGGAACTCGAAGGTGTTATGCTGAGTGAAATGTCAGGCAGAGAAGGACAGGTACCATATATTTTCACTTATAAGTGGAACAGGAGAAACTTAACAGAGGACCATGGGAGAGAAGAAGGGGAGGAGAGAGAGGGAGGCAAAGCATGAAAGACTCTTGAATACTGAGAAGAAACTGAGGGCTGATGCGAGTAGGGGAGAGGGGAAGGGGGGTGATGGGCATGGAAGAAGGCACTTGGGTTGAGCACTGGGTGTTATATGGAACCCAATTTGACAATAAACTATTAAAAAAAGAGAAAATAATAATAAGGGCAGATGCAAACTCTTCATGTCATGTACAAATGCAGAATTTTCCACAGACCATGTGGAGTGGCTGCTGTGAACATGTTTCTTTTGGCTGATCAGGACACTTAACTACCACAAACATTTGCCAGA
Source organism: Crocuta crocuta (assembly GCF_008692635.1). Classification (NCBI taxonomy): domain Eukaryota; kingdom Metazoa; phylum Chordata; class Mammalia; order Carnivora; family Hyaenidae; genus Crocuta; species Crocuta crocuta. The sequence continues at coordinate 59,970 of NW_027533098.1, forward strand.
AATGCCCACTTGTCAGCCGAGGTACAAAAGCCCTCCTTGCCAATGCTTCTGGGAAAGGTAGACTATAAGCAGAGTTTGGGATCCTTACTTATAGTGAATCCTTTAGGCAATGCACACAATCTCTTTACCATCATGTACTAATCTTTTAGATTCATGCCAAATAACAGACAGGACAGAGATGAAAATGTCCTTGACTGGCATTCTTAGAGCTCTTCCAGGACTAAAGTACCTCAGCCCCAGCTACCTGTCCTCTCATTACCCACATTTTAATGTTTTCATTACCCTTAGAACCACCTGTAATTGGAGCACCCATCTATTTGTTGACTCTCAGGTCCCTTTTACTTCCTCAGGTGAGTCGAGAGCAGGGCTTTGTCTCTCCTGTTGGTGGCCATCTCCCCAATGCCTGGAATATTTCCTGTATGCACACAGCAGGTATCCTGTAAATATTCATTGAACAAAAAAAATGACTTTGAAGATATGGGGGCCAGGCGTAAGCACAAAGCATGGGACTCAAGAATTGGAGGGAGAAAGAGATATCTTTTTTTTTTTTTAATTTATTTCTAGGAGAGAGAGAGAGAGAGAGAGAGAGAGAGAGACAGCGTGAGCAGGGGAGGGTCAGAGAGAGAGGGAGTCACAGACTGAAACAGGCTCCAGGCTCAGAGCTGGCAGTCAGCACAGAGCCCGACGCGGGGCTTGAACCCACGAACCGCGAGATCATGACCTAAGCGAAAGTCGGACGCTTAACCGACTAAGCCACCCAGGCGCCCCGGAAGGAGAAAGAGATATCTTAACTTTTCTTGGATTTAATCCCCCAAATCTAAGTGCAAGAGGCAACCTTCCCTCTCTCAAGCACTCCAAGCAAGAACCTTGGCCCTGCACAGCTACTGACTCACTGGAAACTCCACAGACTCATTGGTCAAGATGCCTGAGGGACACCCCCTGTATTAATAGCCAAGTGGTGTCTGTGAATCCCTCTGCTGCAGAATGAATTCTCACCAGGCCATTGTTGAAGCCCATGAGTTTTATGCCCTCCACTGCAGTGAAGATCCCAGCAAAATGCAGCCATCAGTGGAGTTCTGGCTCTTTGATCACAATCTTGTTAAATTATCAGGACCCAGGAGCAAGTTAGAAACACTTCCTGTGTGACCTCTGGCTTGCACTTGGGATGCCTAAATGCCGGAGAATTCTGGGCAATTGTATCTATGGTCATGGGATAGCAGCCCATCTGGGCTATTGCTTTACAGGTAACCATTTAGCCCTTTACAACAGCTCTATGGTAACTCAAAGTCTTCTTCTTTGTTCCCTATATGCCAAGTTCATCAGGCATTTTTCCAAGAATACGAACTGAGATGCTATGGTTAAGGGCCTAAGTCAAATTATTCAAACTTACTATGTATTATTCTAAAGGAAGTGCTTACTATTCAATGTGGAAAAAACACAAGGCATAAACCAACATTTAAGTTATTCCAATTTTTGTTTTGTTTTACAAAAAGTATAAGAAAATACATTCATAACGCTGTCTGAAAGACTTTGCTATGCATACTCCTTTAGCATGTTGCTGGGAAAGTTGTTGAATAAGTTGATTGTGTTAGCAGCCCCATTCTTTCCTTGCTTCCAAATATCCACACTCTTATCCATGTCATTTGCAATTCTCCTCACTAAAAAGAAGCTGTCTGTCCACCTCCTGAATGAGGACCAACTTTGTGACTCACTTTGTCTGCCAGAATATGTGGAAGTGACAATGTGCCAGTCTCAAGCTTAGCTCCCAAGAGGCATTCTGTTTCCAGTCTCCTTTTGTGCTTCTGCCTTTGTTGTGAGAAAACTATGCCCAGATGAGTCCACTTGTCTTAGGTGGAGAATGCCCAAGTGGAGAAGTACAGAGGTGCCTACTCATCTCTGTAGATACCTACCACCCCCTAGGTCTGTGAGTGAGCTAGCCAGGATGAGTAGGATGCTCACTAATCACACAGACACACAAGCAACGAGCACTTGTTATTATCTGGCATTGAGACTTTCTAGCTGTTTGTTACACAGCAGCATTGTGGCAATAGATAAGAAATACAACAATCAGCCCAGGTAACAACATACATAGAAAATAATAAATTCTCTTACAAAAAATGGAAATCACAACCTGATACTTCTCAAGAGTGAAATAAGATAGTGAGCCCTTAGTAGATAGCATTTTTCTAAAATAACATCATCTATCTCTATGTTTCAGCATAAATCCACTATCATTTAAAAAATATCAATCTTGGTGAAATGAGTAGTCATATTAGGCAAATGAGACAGGCCCTGATGTATCTCTTTCTGATTTTCAAATAATATGGTGATAAAGCAACACAAAGGCGAAAACTGGTAATAGTGCTGAATTGAAAAACCAAACCAACAGAAAAGTCTATGCCAGGTTCTCAACCATCTGCCAGGAACAGAACTGTCAAAGTGGATGAATGAGAAAGTTCTTGAGGAGAATATCACAGACTCAAACCTCTGAAGAGGAAGGGAGGAACCAATTTGAAGGAACCAGGAAGTACTCTCTATCTATCTGGATCTGATTATGTCACTTGGTGGAGCTTCATATCTAGAAGTATGCTGTCCAAAATGGTAGACACTAGCACATGTGACTATTTTACATTTAAATTTTATATTAGTTAAAATGAAATAGAAGTTGAAAATTCACTTCCTCTGATGCACTAGTCACATTTCAAGTGCTCAACAGTCACATATGGCTGGAGACTACTGTACCAGACAGTACAGGTTTTAGAACATCTTCATTACCACAGTGAGTTTCTCTGGAAAGGGCTAGAAGAACAGCCATGACTTCAAGACTTAATCAGTTAACCCAGTGGTCAGAAGGAAGGTCCTACTCTGTGTGAATGCAATTAGGCATAACAAATGGTGCCCATTAACCAATTTTTCAAATTTATACCCTAAGGGGCTAAAGCTTCCAAGGTGAGAATGAGGCCAAAGGACACCAGGGTCACCGTGTTTATAGTCTCACTAGAAAATCACTTTGTGTCTAGGATATATCTTACATAAGGATATGAATAAAACGAAGAGGTGTTATACGAAAAGTATGGAAGCATTGAAAATAAAACTTGAAATATTTGGAAGATATATATCTGGTAGTCAAAAGGCATGAATACATATGTGCTCTGTTTAGAACAAGAACAGGGAGACATAGGGAAAGAAGAGCCTGAGATAAAGACATGGGTAAGTGCTGTTAAAGCTAAGAATAGAATGTTAGGATTTTCAGCCCTAGGCACTGAATTGAAATTTGTACTGAAGACAGAAACAGTAGAATTGACACAGCTGAAAATAATTTAATGATGTAGAATGACTTCTAAAACTTTAATAGGCATACACATCACAGAGGGTTTTTGTTAAAATGCAGATTCTGAGCAAAAGGTCTGGGGTCTGCAGTTCTGAATTTCCCAAATGACAGTGCTGCTGGTGGTCTGGGGACAGGAAAGTGGAAAGGAGAAGGCACACTTATAGAATCTTCCTAAGGGCAAAGGAAGAAGACAAAGTTTTGAAAACAGAAGATTATAGGTAAAGGATAGAAAATGGGTATGAAACAGCTTTATTAGACAAACAGAACAAAAACAAACAGCATACAAGTCAACAAATAGTAGAATTAAACATGAAACAATAAAGAATTATTTTTTAAATATATGTAAAATTTACCATTTACACCATATTTAAGTGACAATTTAGTGGAAAGTACATTCATATTGTTGTGCAACAATTTCCACCATCCATCTACAGAAGATTTTCATCATCTCAGACAGAAAACTCTGTAACTATCAAACACTAATTCCCATTCTCCCCTCTCCTTGGGACCTGGTAACCTCTATTCTACTTTCTAATCTAGGTATCTCTCATAGGTAGAATCATTTAATATTTGTCCTTTTGTGCCAGACTTAGTTCACTTACCATGTTTTCAAAGTTCATCCTTGTTGTTGCCTATATCAGCATTTCACATCTTTTTAAAGCTAAATAATATTCCATTGTATGTATATACTGCGTTTTGTTTATTCATGTGTTGATGCACATTTGGTTTATTTCAGACTTTTGGCTATTGTGAATGATGCTACTGGGAATGTTGGTGTACAACTATCTGTTTGAGTCATTGTTTTTGTTTCTTTTGATATATACCTAGAATTGGAATTACTGGACTGTACAATAATTCTGTATTTGAAAAATAGTCATACTGCTTTCCATGGAGGCTGAACTGTTTTATATTCCACCAGCAATGCATAAGGATTCCAATTACTCTGTAAGTTTGCCAACACTAGTTTCTTTTTCTTTTTCTTTTTAAAATAATAGCCAACGTAGTGTGTGTGAAGTGGTATCTCACTGTGGTTTTGATTTTCATTCCCTTAGTGAATAATAATGTTAAGTATCTTTTCATATGCTTATTGGCTATTTGTATATTTTCTTTGGAGAAATAGTTTGTTCAAGTCCTTTGACTATTTTTAAACTGCTTGATTTTGTTGTTGTTGTTGACTTTTAGGAGTTCTCTATATAATCTGGATATTAACTACCCTTATCAGATATATGGTTTGCAAATATTTTCTCCCATTCCACTGGTTGCATTCTCAGCCTGTTGACTGTGTCCTTTGATGCACAGAAGTCTCTGCTGTAGTCCAATTTATATTTTGTTGTTGTTCTTGTTGCCTGTGCTTTAATGCCATATCCAAGAAATCATTGCCAAATCTATTGTCATGAAGCTGTTCCCATCTTTTCCTAAAAGTTTTATAGTTTTAGCTCTTACATTTATACCTTTGATGCATTTCGAGCTCATTTTTATATCTGGTATTAGCATGCAGCTTCATTCTTTTACATGCGGTTATTCAGTTTCTCAGCACTATTAAGTATCCTGTCCTTTATTCATTAAATTGATTTGCCACATCTGTCAAAATTCATTTGATTATATATATACTTATATACATAATCATGTTATATATAATCACCTTATATATAAACTTTTATATATATGTATATATGTATAAACATATATATATATAAATTTATTTTGGACTTTATTTATTTATATATATTTATATATAAACATATATAATGTTTTTGCTTCCATCATTAAATTTATTCCTAAGTATTTCATTTTTTATGCTACTTTAAATGGAATTGTTTTCTTAATTTCCTTTTTTGAATTTTCATTTTTTAAAATATTTTTATTTATTTCTAGAAGAGAGAGAGACAGCGTGAGCAGGGGAGGGTCAGAGAGAGAGGGAGACACAGACTCCGAAATAGGCTCCAGGCTCTGAGCTGGCAGTCAGCACAGAGCCCGACGCGGGGCTCGAACCCACGAACCGCGAGATCATGACCTAAGCGAAAGTCGGACGCTCAACCAACTAAGCCAACCAGGCGCCCCTTCATTTTTAATATATAGAAATGCAAGTGATTTTTATATGTTGATTTTGAAATCTGCAGTTTTGTTGAATTCATTTTTTATAGCTAACAGGTTAGGCAGAGGTGTTGCATGAAATCTCTAGATTTTCTACATAAAATCATATTTTCTGAACACAAATATACTCCTTTTCCAATTAAAACAGATATAACATAAACAGAAATCCTTGTTACTGATCCTAAGGGAAAAGATTTCAGCTTTTCATAAATGTATAGGACAATGTATTTCACAAATGTATTGGAAGCTTTTCATGTTTGGTCCTTATCATGTGAGGGAATTTCCATCAATTCCTACTTCTTTGCCCATTTTTATAATAAAGGGTGTTCAATTTTGTTAAATGTTTTTTATGTGCACCAATTGAGATAATGTGTTGGGTTTTATTCTTTGTTTTGTTAGTGTTATTTTCCTATGTTGAACCATACTTGAATTCCAGGAATAAGTACCACTTTATCATGGCATATGTTGCTGAATCCCACTTGATAGTAATTTGGGGGGTGGGTGTGGATTTCTGCATTAATACTCATAAGAGGTATTCATCTGTGGTTTTCTTCTAGTGTCCTTTTTCTGGCTTTGGTGTCACTGGCTTCATAGAATGAGCAAGGAAGCATTTTTTTCCTCATCTTTTTTTGGTAAGAATTTGATTTTTTGTGGGTTAATTCTTTATATGTTTTCACTGGGGTAATTTTTCTTTGCATGTTTGGTAAACCACACCAGTGAAGCCATTTGGTCCAGGGCTGGTTTTTTTTTTTTTTTTTTTTGCTTTGTTTTTGTTTGTGAGAGGTTTTTTAGTTACTGATTCAATTGCTACACTAATTAGAAGTCTGTTCTGATTTTCCTTCTTTATAATTCAGTTTTGATAAACTGTATGTCTCTATAAATTTGTCCATTTCATCCAGGTTATCCCATTTGTTGGCATACAATTTTTCATAGTATTTGCTTGTAAATCTTTTTATTTTGTAAAATTGGTACTAATGTTCTCCTTTTCATTCCTGATTTTTGTTATTTGAGTCTTCTCTATTTTTTCTTGGTCTAACTAAAGGTTTGTTCACTTAGTTGATCTTTTCAGAGGACCAAATTTTCATTTCATTGACTTGTCTTACATAGCTTTAGTACTATTTTATCTATCTCTACTCTTTATTAGTTTCTTCCTTATACTAGCTTTCATTTTAATTTACTTTTCTTTTTTTTAGTTCCCTAAGATATAAATTTGGATTCTTCTTTTCAATGTGTATGTCTACATGTATAAATTTCCCTCTTAGCATTGCTTCCTAGCATCTCAAAGTTTTGATATCATTGTAGAACTTTATAATTCTCATTTCAATTTTGCATATATTTGGGATTCTGATGTCTGGTGCATATATATTTATAACCATCAAATCTTGGACATTTGATTCTTATCATCAATATGTGGTGTTCTTCTCTTCTTAGTATAGTCTTTAACCTAAAATCTATTTCATCTCATATTAGTATAGCGACCTCAGCTCCTTTTTGATTACTATATGTATGGAATATACATTTTTATATCCTTTCACTTTAAATTTATTATGTTTTTAGAACTAAAGTGAGTCTTTCATAAATAGCATATAGATGGATCCTGTTTTGTTTTTATCCATTTTCCCAATCTTTAGCTCTTGTGTGAAGAGTATAATCTATTCATATTTTTTATCTATTTATCTATCTATCATCTATCTATCTATCTATCATCTATCTATCTATCATCTACCTATTTATTTATTTTAGAGACAGTGAGTGATGGGGAGGGGGGCAGAAAGAGAGGGAGAGAGAGAAAAAGAGAGAGAGAGCCTTAAACAAGCTCCATATCCAGTGCAGAGCACAATGTGGGGCTTGATCTCATGAGCCTGGGATCATGACCTGAGCTGAAATCAAGAGTTGGATGCTTAACTAACTGAGCCATCCAGGTGCACCAAATCTATTTATATTTAATAGATTAAATTAAACTTTTCTTATTAGTTGCTAAAAAGGAAAGACTTCTTTCTTTGCTGTTTTCTGTATGTTTAATAGATTTTTGTTCCTTCATATTCTCTATCTTTTTCTTCTCTGATTAGTTAACTTTTGTGAGATATTTTGATTCTCTTCTCATTTTCTTTATGTATATTCCTTATATTTAAGTTTACTTATTTATTTTGAGAGAAAGAGCACCCATGAGCGGGTATGGGGGGAGAGAGAAGGTGAGAGAGAATCCCAAGCAGACTCCATGCTGTTAGTGCAGAGCCCAATGTGGGGCTTGATCTCATGAACTATGAGATCATGTCCTGAGCTGAAATCAAGAGTCAGATGCACTTAACTGACTGAGCCACACAGGTGCCCCTCTTTTACCTATATTCTACAGATATTTTCTTTTTGATTACCCTGGTGATTATATAGGACAGCCTAACATAATAATCTAATATGAATTAACATAAACTTGACTTTAACCACATATAAAATCTCTACTCAATTTGCTTTGCACTACCTTATGTTACTGATATTACAAATTGCATCTTTATACATTATGTACCTAAAAACATAGCTTTATAATTATTTTTAAACTTGTGTCTTTTCAATAACAGAGAAAGTACAGTTATAAAAATAGTAATACTTATTTCATTTACTTTTATTGGATATCTTCTTATTTATCTTCATATACCTTCAGTTACTGTCTACCATCCTTTCATTTCAAATTGAAGACACCCTTTAGCCTTTCTTGAGGGGCAGGCCTAGTGGTAATAAAATCTTTCAGCTTTTTTTTACCTGGGTATTTATTAATTCCTCCTCCTGAAGGGCAGTTTTCTCAGATTTAGAATTTGCTCTTTATAGGTTTTATCTTTCAACAATTCAAATATTTAATCATTCCACTGCCTTCTAGAAAAAAAATGGCCAATAATCTTTTTTGGGGTTCCCCTTTTTAGGGTGAGTCACTTCACTTTTGATGATTTAAAGATTATGTCTATGTGATGTTTCATGTTCGATTACATGTGTCTTTGTGTGGGTCTCTTTGTTTTTGTCCTACTTTGAGGTCGTTGAGCTTCTTGGATTTGTAGATTCATGTTTTTCATCAACTTCAGGGATTTTTTTCGCTAATATTTCTTCAAATTATTTTTTAACACCTTTCTTACTCTCAACTCTTGGTGCACCTGATGGTTTTGTTAATTTTTCTTTGGTCACTTTTGTTTCTCTTCTACTACATGATTTTAATTGTCCTGTCTTCAAATTTGCTTATTCTTTCTTCTGGCTGTTTAAATCTGGTGAAAATGCCTCTAGTGAATACTTCAATTACTCTGTTATACAGCTTCAGAATTTGTTTGGTTCCTTTGATAATTTCTATCTATTTACTGCATTCTGTTCATTTTATTCATATATCATTTTCTCAATTCCCTTTGGTTTCTTTGTCCATGTTTTTCCTCAGCTCTTTCAGCATAGTTAAGAGAGACAATTTAGTCTTCATCTAGTAAGTCCTATGTTTTGGTATACTTAAAGATTGTTTTGTCAATTTATTATTTTTCCTTTGAATGAGTCATGTTTCATTTTTTCTTTGTATGTCTTGTGATATTTTTTTCTTGAAAATTGGGCAGTTGACTATTACAATGTTACAACTCTGACAATGAAGTGTTTTTCTCTCTCTGTTGTTCATTTTTAGAAAGGCTTTAATAATTCATTTATTTTGAAGTACTTCTAATAATTTAAAGAAACTTTTCTTTGTCAGTATAATCAGCAAAGCCTTTGTTCTATTAGTTCGTGTTCAGCTAATGTTTCAACAGAGATGTCTTTGAATGATAAGAGCTAAAATAAACAAACAAAAACCCAAGCAAACAAATAAATAAAAAGAGAGAACAGCCACCTCTTCCTATCTTTGTAGACTGGCTCCATCCTGGAACATTCTTTCACTACTTAGCTAGGATGGCTCTGAGTTTAGGGATCAGCCAAAGTAAAAACTTAAAGTCTTCTCAGGACTTTTCTGAGAATATGTTTTGCCAGAGTATATGCATAGTTTTCTTAATTCTGAATACCTAATTTTAAAAACTGTTTATTTTTGAGAGAGAGAGAGACATAGTGCAAGCAGGGGAGGCACAGAGAGAGAGGGAAACAAAGAATCTGAAGTAGGCTTCAGGCTCTGAGCTGTCACCACGGAACCCAATGCAGGGCTCAAATTCATGAACCACGAGATCATGACCTCATGATCAAAGTTGGATGCTTAACCAACTGAGCCACCAGGCATCCCTAACTGCTTCTGAATAACACAATTTCTCAGAATCTTACTTCAGCTTCTTCTTTCAGCCTTCCACAATCTATTTTATATTTCTACCCTGAGTCTCTTGTCATAGACATCCATGGGCTTATAGACATGTTGTAGCCTTTATGACCAGAACATGACTTTTTTCCTGCCTGTATTTTGAGTTATGCAAAATAAAGATGAGCATCTTGTTTCAGTCCTTCAGGTATCTTCCAGACAGTTTAGAACATATGTACACAAAAATTTACAAACAAGGCCACATCTGTGCCCTCCAGTCCAAGGGAAGAAACTAGTAACTAGGCCCCTACCTCTCCCTGCACCAGGAAGGGAATGGGGGAAATGACAGGTAAAAATATCACAAAACTTTCCAACTCTTTTGAATATAGTTTTTTTATTTGGCATTTGGTTGGTTTCCGCAAACTTTAGAATATTTTTCAGAGCTCCTCTAAGTTGTTTCAGACAGCTTTTGCTTGTTTTTGATATTTCTGTAGAGAAACAAGAGCTGGAGATTTCTTAGTCTGCTATTTTGTTAATGTCACTCCCCAATAAAGAAATCTTTAAAGATAAGAGAAGAAGGTGTTTATAAAGATAAAACAGAAGTTAATAAACAAAATTTTGATATAAGATCAAAAGCTAGCTCCTTAAAATATAAAGAAAATAAATATTTCTTCATGATACTGAACAAAAAAAATGAAAAGGGGAATATAACAATGTGTTCTAGGGGGCAAAGCATATGTACATGCTAATTAATTAGAAGGTCCAGATAAAAAAGAAAATTTTCCTGAAAAACATGAATTTTCATGATTGATGCAAGAAGAAAGCCTAGAGAGACCTATAAGTACAGCAGAAATTGAAGCCATGTGTGCCAGGGTAGAAGATGACATTTAAGATCATACTGAAAGTACTATACAATTATAGAAAGCTTTTCATATGACCTGTTTATTTATAAGTAATTTTTAAAAGTACTTACAGGATATACTAACCTTTTTCGGAATAGATATTTACTATATAATATAATCTGTTACAGAACATACTAAAAGAGAGAAATCTTGTTTCATATTATGTCAAAACATACCTGAAATATAAAGACGGATATAATCTATTGATATATTTAACAGAATCTATATGGTATATATCACAAATGTGTGAGAAGTGCCCCAAATTACCACCTCACCATTGGACAATTTACTAAGGAATTTCAGTGAATTGGCTTATGGTTCTTAGAAGCTTCAGTTAAGTCATCGATCTTAATAAGAGTCAGAATAATGAGAGAGGAGGAATTAATCTGGGAATAGATTTCTTGGGACAGCTTCCAGCCATCTTTCTGGGAGATTAACTCCTTCAGTTGGGACTCCAGGAGGAATAGTGCCTGTTTCACACTTGGGACAAATAGAATAGTTTTGAGGTAGCAGAATAGAGGAAACTGAATAAGAAATCGATTGTCACACTAGGAATGCAGGCATATTTTCTTAGGATCACACATGAGCTATTTGGAAAAATAGGAAGAGCCAACCATCTTGGATCCTCTACAACAGGCCTGCTCAGATGGCAGAGAGATAGAAGCTGACAATGAAAGATAGATTCCTAGAGCTGAGAAAAGAGTTCCAAGGGACTCCATGGAATAGAAACATACCCTACCTTTCTACTCCCTAAAACTTCAGTGCTGGCCAAGAGACCAGCTGGAGAAAGATGCCTCATGGTGGGAAGCTCTGAGAAGTGTTAATTTTCAGTATCTTCTAAGTCCCTAGAGTATGAAGCTACAAGAAAATGGTGTTAGTTCAAGTAAAATTTTTCTTACTTATTTTCTCTCTAACCCCTGAATCCTCATACTGGGAGGAGTCATATATGTATTGTCAACCTGGGTGGTGGGGTGAGGGTGGGGTATAGAAAAGTAAAATCAGAGAAGCTGAAAAGTCAACTATTCTTCCTTTGCCATTACAGGCTTCTAGTCTAAAATAGGCCTAGGTTGTGAAAAGGGAAAATAATAATGCTAAATATGAATTAGTATTAAACACTGACTTCAGAATTGTTGTGTAACATAAAGATAGAAAAGAACTATTACTAAACCATTGGCAGAAAACCATAATATCTGCCCAAATTTTTACCCAAGGTGAAGAAGTTTCATACCTCAATGAACAATGTATAAGGGGATAGTGGGTGACAAACAAAACTGCATTATGACTAGATCACAAGTTATGCTTAAAGCCAGTAAACTGTTTGTCTAAGGAATTCTAAAAAAATTATAGCAATATATTTACCGATATCTCTCTTCATGTGAGGGAAAGAAAAGCAAAAATAAACTATTGGGACTACACCAAAATATAAAGCTTTTGCACAGCAAAGGAAACCATCAACAAGACACAAAGGCAACCTAGTGACTTAAAGAGGACATTTGCAAACAATATATCTGATAAGGGATTAATCTTGAAGCTGTATATAAAGAACACAACTCAACATCAAAATATCAATCTGATTAAAACATTTGGAGAGAACCTGAATAGACATTTCTCTAAACACATACAGATAGCTAATAGAAATACCAAAAAAATCACTAATTATCAAGAAAAACATCAATCTATCATCCATCAATCATCAAAACCACAATGAGCTATCACCTCACACTAGGCAATGGCAAATATTAAAAAGATAAGAAAAACAGCTGTTGGCAAGGAGGTGGAGAAAAGGGACACCCCCAAGCAGTATTGGTAGGAATGTAAATTGGTGCAACCACTGTGGAAAACAGTATGGAGGTTCCTCAAAAAAATTAAAAATAGAAATCCCATATGGTTCAATAATTACACTATGAACACTTATTTGCCACCCCCCCATGAAAACTCTTATTCAGAAAGATAGATGCACTCCCATGTCTATAACAGAATTATTTACAACACTGAAGATATGGAAGCAACCTGTATTCATTGACAGTTGACTAGATAAAGAAAATGTGATACATAAACACACACAACAGAATATTACTCAGCCATAAAAAGAAATGAAATCTTGCCATTTGCAACAACATGGATGAAATTACAAGGTATTTTGCTAAGTGAAGTCAGACAGAAAAAGAAAAATACTGTAAGCTTTCACTTCTATGTATAATATAACCAAACAAGCAAGCAAACAATAAATAAACAGATTCATAAATACAACGAACAAACTGGTGGTTGCCAGAAGGGAGAGGGTGGGGGGATGGGTGAAATACATAAAGAGAATCAAGAGGTACAAACTTCTAGTAATAAAATAAGTCACAGAGTGAAAGCACAGGGAGTATAGTCAAACATATTATGACATTGCATAGTGACAGATGATAACTACACATATCATGGTAAGCTTGAGTAATGTATAGAATGGTTGAATTAACATGTTGCATAGCTGAAACTAGGAAAACATTCTATGTCAATTATATTTCAATCAAAAAATTGTAGGGGCACCTGGGTGGCTAGGTCGGTTAAACATCCGACTTCGGCTCAGATCATGATCTCATGGTCGGTGGGTTGGAGCCCCTCTACGGGTTCTGTGCTAACAGCCAGCTCAGAGCCTGGAGACTGTTTCATATTCTGTGTCTCCCTCTCTCTCTGACCCTCCCCTGCTCACGCTGTCTATCTCTCTCTCTTTTTCTCTCAGAAAAAAAAAACACATTAAAAAAATTGTAAATTAGCCATGGACAAAACAAATGTAATGATTTTTAAGGAGTATTGCCCACCATGAGTAAAAAGGATTTATATGAGGAATTCAAGGATGAATCAAGGTAGAGAATTTATTACATCTCAATTACAGTTTAAGTTAGAAAAATGAGGGGCGCCTGAGTGGCTTAGTCGGTTAAGCGTCTGACTTTCGCTTAGGTCATGATCTCGCAGTTCGTGGGTTCCAGCTCCACGTCGGGCTCTGTGCTGACTGCCAGCTCAGAGCCTGGAGCCTGTTTCAGAGTCTGTGTCTCCCTCTCTCTCTGACCCTCCCCTGCTCACGCTGTCTCTCTCTCTCTCTCTCTCCTAGAAATAAATAAAAAAAAAATATTAAAAAAATTAAAAAAATAAATTAGAAAAATGAGCAAATAGAGAGTGAATTAATAAATCTATTTTTACTTGTGATATGTAAAGAAAAAGTAATCTAGGGTCAGAGGGTAGTTATCTGATTCATAATTAGTTGTTGAATATAAATTCCATAATTTGTGATATCTGTGTTATTCAACTCATGGCATAGTTCCCAGAAATTAACTGATAGTATACATATATGTGTGTGTGCATATATATATTTGAGAGAGAGAAACAGAGCTCTCATCGGGGAGGAGCAAAGAGAGACAGAGGCACACAATCTGAAGTAGGCTTCAGGCTCTGAGCTGTCAGCACAGAACCCGACGCGGGGCTTGAACTCATGACCTGATAGATCATGAGCTGAAGTTGGATGCCCAACCAACTAAGCTACCCAGATGCTCCAATAAATATATTTTTAATGGAAGTAAAAGAATGAGTTATAACTACCTTAAACTGAAAACGCAAATCATCTTCCATAGTGGGATCAAGAAGCAGTCTTCTTATAACAAAGGATTAGGAAATCTTGTACACTATTATCCCTACTGTGTTTCATTTTCTGAAAATTGAAATCAATGCAATAAAATAGGAAATAGAAATAAAAGTAAAACTAATGAAAATGAACATAAAAAATCATCGTTATAAGCATTATGATTGTGAGACTAAAAATCTCAAGATTATTAACTAAACTGATAGCCTAGATGGATATGATACTGGATAAATGCCTAAACAAAGAGAACTATAAATAAATAGAATATAGCTTTCCCACATATCAGTAAAATTCAGTTGAAAAAATAACATTCCTAACAGTATCACACATAAAAAATAGGAATAACCTTACCAATATATGAGTGGGCATTCTGCAGAAAATGACAAAACTCTGCTACAAGCCATGAATGAAGACATGAATGAATGCAGAAAACTCAGTTATGTAGGAAAGATTGAATACAGTACAGCACTTGTTTAAAGTAATGTTTCATGAGAATAATTCCAACCAACAATTTCAAACTGTATTTTTTAGAATTTGCTAAAATAAATGATTGTTGACATGGAAGAATAAACTGGTAAGTATCAAAACAAATAGTTGACCATTTGAGAAGAAAAAATTGTAAAGCTGCCTCACACCATATACCAAGATAAATTCTGATGGATTAAGAATCTATATGGAAAATATAAAAAGTACTACAGGAAGAAGAATTAGAATTTAAATTTAATTCTCATACAAATCTCATACAATTCTCATACAATATTTTTTTCCACTCAGGGTTATAGTAGGTTTGGAGGATGGAACAATAAATAAGACAGAAACCGTTCTTTTTCAGAGAATTTATATTCTCATAGGTGGTTTCCCCACCATCATGGATAATTACAAAAAGTCAATAAATAAGAGAAGCAATAAAACAACAAGATGATGTTAGATCTGAATAAGTGCTATATACAAATAAAACAAAGGAATAGACAATCAAAGCAGGATTCTCCTTGTAGAGGTGACAGTTGACGTGTCTTAACTAAACTGCTAGCCTGGATGTATATGATTAATTATATAATGATATAATTACTCTATGATGCTAAAACATGAATATCTACAAGTAAGGTATTACATCCAGCAAAGAGAATGTGTAAAGGCCTTAAGACAGGAACATCTTCATCCTTGAGATTTCTGAAGAGTAGAAGGAAGATCTGCATACTGGAGGCATGATAAAGAGTGAGTAGAAGAGTCAAAGAGTGAGTAACATCCATGTCAGGAGTTCTCTTCGCAAATTAGAAGATGAGGAGGTTTCTATGGTTTTTGCTTGCTTGCTTTTTTATTTTATTTAGTGTTTATTTTTGAGATGCTTGGGGGAAAGAAGGAGGGACAGAGAGACAGGGAGACAGTGGATCAGTGTGGGCTCTGCACTTACAGCAGACAGCCCGATGTGGGGCTCAAACTTATGAACCATGAGATCATGACCTGAGCTGAAGTCGGACGCTTAACTGACTGAGCCACTCAGGCACCCTGAGGTTTCTGTGTTGTTAATTAAAGTATGAGGTGATGTCATTAAATGAGAATGGTGGGGATGACTGAAGTGAAGATGTGAAAGGATCCTTAAAACAGGGGAAGAATAGATGGAGCATTAGAAGGATATACAATTTTATGAGTTTGAATTGAAAATGAAACAAGTGATTTTCTACTGGTTTGAGGGATGAAGTAAATAGGTTATTTACAGCAGCCAAATAATGATAAAGTCTGAAGCAGGTGTCACAACCCTAAATATGTAATTTATTGCTGATATGAGTAAAAATTGCCATAGTCCCTTTTTTGGAAGCAATTCATCAATACATTATTTACTTACATAAAAGTAATTGGGAAACAGTGACAAAACATGAGTATGGGAATTAAGTACACCTACACTCAAATCATGTAAGCTGTATTAGTTCTGTGAGCTTAGGTCTTTTCTGGCAGAAAAAGATGTCTGATCAGAACCAGTATAGAAAATACAGTTTTGGAAAAAGATGGCAGCCAAACCAATTAGATGACTTAATTTTAATCTTGTGAAATAAGTTGTAGCTTCATCTTAACATTGCATTCAACCTCTTAATTATAAAAATGGCAACTTTAACAATTTTAAGCATTTTTAATAACAAGTGGAAATGTTACAATGTATTTTCCAACACATTTTGCAATAAGTTTTTCGGGTAGAATATTGCTATACTGTTTTGATGAAGATGACCCAACCTTAGATTCTCAGGTGCTTTTTGAAGCAAATCAAATACTATTTTGTGAACCCATTACCAATTCCTAGAAGGAGAAAAAAAGGTCCAAAGACAAAATGCATGGCCTGAAGAAAATATCATGCACAAAATGTACTCTCTAGTGCAGGGTGAGATATTTAATGACATAGGATGATAAGTTGAATGGAAAAGAAACATGGGAAGACCAGAGAGGGATAACGACTCTGCCTTCTCACAGGCAGCAAAAAACTTGAGCCCAGCACCAAAGAAAACAGAAAAACTGTGACAGGAACAGGACCAAGATCTACAACTATCTTAGCCAAGATCTTCCTAGTTTCTGAAAAGGTTTGGCCATGCAAAGGGAATTTCAAAGAGCCCCAGTTTCATTTTAGGATGGTATATATCCTCTGTCTAGAGCATTCTGTCACATCACATGGTGACTTAGACATGTTCACAAAGCTCAGTTCATCGTTTTATTCAGGTGAGCTCAAGCCAATAAACTCAAGCTAGTGTTAGCCCATGTTTCAAATTCAAGGGGCTGTAAGAGTCATTGAAAAAATAGCTCACGATTTATAATGACATTTTATCATTACAAGAACATGATTACTCTCAAGTATCTGCGCGAGCAGTCAATGACCACTTTTGCAGAGTCGTCAGAGTTATGGATTAATTATTTCCCAGAATAAGACTGAGATGACGTAAACCCATGTCATAGACAGCTCATCCACAGCCAGAGATCTTCATCTATGCTTGATAAAGCAAAAGCTCTTATTGATCCTGAACTTCAGTGGCTAGATATGAACAGCAATAGGAGCCTAGAGGAGTTAAATGGTGATTGACCTACCAGCGTATGCTACTGTGGTATAGCTGGGTATAGACCACTCCCCATCTCCAGTGGGGAGATAAATTCAGCCTTAATGTCTCAGGGATAGAGCCAGGACAACTAGTATCTTAGGCATATAGCCAGTAAGAATGAAATCCTTATTGGGATGGACCTTCAAAAGCAGCACCTTTAAAGCAGGAGATAAATAATAATCCTAGCACTCCATGAACCTTCAGGGGAGTTCAATTCACTAAAGTCCTCAGCTGCACCAGACCTCATGCAGGCTCATATCATGGTACTTAGTACCAAAAAGATATAATGTGTCATTGGGGTTTTATACACTGGCCCATCCTTGGTTTGCCATGTCACCAACATGATTCAGTGAGCACATCAGTAGAAAGAGAGCAAAGGGAAGTTAGGGTTTAGGGCCAAAAGGAAGATAAAGGTTTTCCTTCCAATGTAAGCACTCCCAGTGTTTTTAACCCAAAACACAATACTGATACTGTGTGTGTGTGTGTGTGTGTGTGTGTGTGTGTGTGTGAAATAGAATATATATAAATGGTACTTTACTTTGCAGGGAATACATAGAATATGTATATACATGAATTCAATAACATTATTTTGAAATACTAATATGTGCTTTCTGTCCAAAAATTCAAGTTAAACTTCAAATTCAAATTAATTTCTATAGCTATGTGTGATTTTTAAATCTAAAGGAAAATTTCAGGATTAGCCAAATTTCAAAAGGAATCAGATGGCACAGTGTAGCTGTTAAGCATATGAAGAATGTGGCAGTCTGTTGTTTAGAGATTTTCTTTCTGACAGCTTGTCCAGGTTCATAAAGATCTGAAGAATTGTTTCAAAAATATGAGGTTCTAAATAAAGATCTAAGGAGTATATTGAGACTAATTTGAATAAAAACAACTATTTATTTAGAAATCCATTTACTGATTTAAGAGGTTGTTTGAGATTTATAATGGATGTAAATATGACTAGAGAATTTTTAAAGTTATTGTACCAAGTTTATTATTAAAAACTTTCCATGGGCTTATTATATAATTACTTAACTTTTATACCTAAATTTACAGACAGAGTATTAGCTAAAGTTATAGTTTTATTCTCTTGGCTTTTCTTATTCTTGCATGTTTTGGGATGTTAAATCCAACACTTTCAAATGGAGCCTGGAAATTTATTACAGTTATTTCATTCATATCATATCATTCTGTCTGCTGTGGTCTGAATGCTTAAGTTCCCAACAAAACACATATGTTGAAATCCTATCCCCAAAGGTGGTGGTATTAGGAAGTGGGGGCTTAAGTCATGAGGGTGGACCCTTCATGAATGGGATTAGTGTTCTTATAAAAGAGATCCCACAGAGCTCCTTTCCCCCTTTCACCAGGTGAGGACATTACTATCAACAGGAAGTGGGCCTTCCCCATACACCGGCACCTTCTTCCTGGATCTAGTCTCCAGAAATGTGAGAAATAAATATCTGTTGTTTGTAAGCCATCCAGTTTATGGTATTTTGTTAGAGCAGCCAGATAGGCACTCTCCTAACAGTTACAGATTCGAAGGAGGCATACTAAATTTTCTACCTCTGGTAAGAAAATAAAGAACACAAAAATAAAAATGGAGAGAACCCAAATAACAAGTTTTGTTTAAAAAGCCAAGCCAAGGCTTAATTTTTATTGCTATTTGCTTCTTTTTGCTCTTCCTCCTACCAAACACACATACACTTGTTCTATTCATTTTGGCAGGAGGTAGGGCAGGCAAATGAGGGACGTGACTCTTCATTTTATGCTCACATGGTTTCTGGGTAATCTTTCATACAACTGATGTATTTCTCAGAACCTCCAGAGTTTTATATCAATTTTTTTTTCATTTCCAGGCAAAAGTACAAAAGGCTTAAAATGTCCCAGAGAAATATCAACCTGAAACATCAATTATTATAGTAATACCCTAGCTTGGTTGACATACACCATTTTTTTCTCCTTAGAGTAAAAAAAAAACGTCTGACTTTTGCTAAAATTCTGACTCCTATTCCATGTATTGTTGTTTTGAAAAAGTCACTCAACATTTTCTACTTAAGGCAATGTTAAATAATGCTTTCCCTCATTTGAAGCATGGAAAGTCAGTGGTGTAGACATAAATGTACATTGTTATGATTTCACTTAGATCTGTTGGAGTCTTAGTAAAAGGCCTATAGTCTCACAATATTTTATGATAACTATGTTGTTCAAGATATCCACCCTCACCCTACTCAAAACTGTGGTCACTCCTAGAAGATCTCAAAGGCATTTCAAGGCCAGGAGATAAAGAAAGACACAGGCGCATGCACCCACACCCACACACACAATTACTCTAAAACAAAACAAAATAAATATCATTGAAAAATCAGCACAAGAGACAAAAGATTTTTAAGGTAACCATTTAGCAAGGGTTATATTCACAATAATTAGCCACCAACAGTGGTGGAGCATCATGGGAAGTTCTGGTGGTTTCCAGGGCAACCAGGGAAGCCCAGAGCCTCCTCAGGGTTCCAGGCAGCAGTCTGGTTTCCTGATTCAAGTGATTTCATTATGAGACCTGGTGAGATGAATCTCATCAGGGAGCCTCTCATTTAGTCATTCCCATAAATATCGGTGACACTACCTCATAAAGCTCTGAGGAGACTATACCATATAACAGCAAAACTAGACAGTTTTTTTCACCTCGGCAAACAGCTTTGGGACAACTTTATTGAAAGTCTCTGCAGTGTCAGAGCAATATTCATTACAGACCTTTGTGGCTATGATATAGGAAATCCGTCCTCAGGGAATCTGTGTTCTCAGATACAGCAACGCGATTATTTAAAATCAATCTAAGGAGATGGTTTTTCCCTTGCGTGATGACTATTTATAGTAACAGTAATGCCCCAAATCTTATATTTGTAAGGTTTGTGTATGTGTGCAAATCTCAGTGTTCTGTGGATGTCTCCTAATTAATCTGAGGACATGGCCTCACTGCTTACAATCATCTCAAGTGAGAAATTCAATGCCAATGCACCATGCAACTGTGAAATTGGCCCTGAAAAGGCAGACAGACCTGAGCCCGTACAGCACCGTCCCATCAGGGTGAAGGCGGATCATGCGGTTTTTCACTGTCACTCCATGCACAAATGACTTTTTGTCATTTAAGAAATATGTGTCAGGCACCCATAGCTGGTCAGCCACTCGATTGTCAAGCGTGAGGTTGAGAGGGATCCCAGAATAGGCAAGCCTTTTATCTCTCCAATATTGTTGAAAATACATGGTTAAGGTGTAATCCTGGGGGGAAAAAAGAAAAGAAAAAAAATTAGTTTGTTCTCAGCCACAGGCATATTTCCTCCATGACTGGTCAAATTCAGATTGGAATCCAGGAGAAATGGGTATTATTTTCAGGCAGGGTTGGAAGCAGTGGTTGCTTTCTTGTAAATGCAAATATTAGGTTTAATAGGTATAAATCATGCTAATAAATCCTCTGTTTTAGAAAAAAATCTGTTTTATTTCGGCAAGAACCAGACTAGACAAATTGGCATTTAAACAATAAGCCACAAAGACATAAAGGGCCAAAAATAATTTTTAAAAAATTATCATAAAATCAGGTTGCTGGCAGAACCCTGGGCCCTCTCCTATGTCCTCCATCTCCCACCAGGCATACATGTGTCTTTCCCACCTATGGCAGAGGAGCTCTGTCCACAAACTCTCTCTGCAACACTTTCCTCGCTTGCCCTTCAGAAAAGCTATAAATACAAACCCTCTGTAAACATACCTTGGAGACCCAATGACCTATGGGAGGTCTTTATGCCTTATTCTCTTTTCCTTCCAGAACACCATTTCTATACTAACTAAGCCATATCATCACCTTGAGATGATGATATACTCGTCTGGGGAAAATGGGAGCCTGTAGCTAAAGCTGGATGTGGGAGAAGGCAAGTGAACCATGGTGTAATCCTCACAGGCTTGCCAACAAAATAAGCATATATCTAGACAGAGGATCTTATTTTTTGGTTTATTTGTTTGTTTTGGGATTTCTTCTACAAAGTAGTTAATGCAGTAAGAAAGAAAGAAATCAGGCTGAGCATGAAAATTCTATTTTTAAATTTCTATTCTTTTTGGCAATCATTATTCAAGTCTACAATGATCAAGTCTGAACATTTGGTAATATTCATGGGACATCCTGAACTACACTATATAAGAACCCAAGCTGAAAACCCCACTACATAAGTATCAAAACTCTCTAACCAGGGAAGGAAAAAACACTGTTACATACAGGAGTTTCTGAATCCACATACTTACAGATAGCTGCAAACATCCTGACTTAGTGGGCAGTGAGAGGCAGGATTGCAAATCAATTGAAGAATCTATCTAGACACAGGTCTTATGACATCCTATGCAATACTCATTTTACTGACTCACTGGACAGTTCTCAGTGCTTGCTAATCTAACAATGCCTACTTGTCACTGATCTCAAGAGTGTTAGAACATAGAAGCCTCTGAAATGTCGAACACATCTGGATGTTCTTCTCCAGGTGCTCAAAGGCAAGGAGGTAACAAAATCATTACATGCTAAATAAGTATAAACAGAATAAGTTTTAAGCTATAAGGGTCATAAAAAATCAGACGAGGGTGGAAACAAGAAAATTCAAATGGACTGAGGAGTCTTCATAGAGGTTTCATCTACAAGTTGAAGGAGAGATACTATTTCAGTAGATGAGAAGACACACAGAGGGATTTTTTCCCAGGCACTTATACAGGCAGAGCTCTGTCCCTGTCATTACCTGTGTGAACTGTTCCCCACCCCACGACCCATCCTTACAGAGCAGGTAGCATTAAATAAAGGTCTTGGTTAGCCAGATATTGGATAGAGGACATGAAAAAATCATATGAGGATGTTGCTTTTATTGCATGATGAGATGCAATGAATAAGTATCCTTGAGGAGCACAGTTTTGCTGGAACTTAGGGTTCAAGAGGGGAAAAGGACAGAGTGGTGGGCAAGGCAGAATTCTGTGGCAGTGACCAGAGATGGAAAAACTTAAGTGCCAGCTCCATAGCCAATGAAAGACATTGAAGGCTTCAAGTAGCAAGTGACACAACCAAGTGTATTTATCATGTCTTTTATTTTCTGTTTTCTCATGCTTTAACATCTGGACCTGGCTGGCTTTGGAGGGACTGCTCTCCCTCCTCCCAGGGCTAACCAATTCTTAGACCTAGCAAACAACTCTAGTAAGCTCTAAACTCCAAATACAAATCAACCAATCCAGAAATCACACTCCAAGTGCCAGAGCTCACACCCCAAGTGCCTTCTCTATAGGGCTTTCTCTATGTCCAAGTATCAGGAAACTATGGACAGTTTAGACCTCAGGGCCCACTGTAATTATTGAAACTAGCCAATCCTAAACCTGCTTATCCAGCCTCCCCCATGCCCATTCCTTCCCATGGAAACCACCATAAAGGGTCTTGTTCATGGATTCATTTCTTCCCTGTGACAGACCCTGGTGCTTCCTTGTCATCCTCACATCCTCTGCCAATGGATGGTGTGCTCCCTTCTCTTGGGGTCTCTGAATAACAAACTATCTTTTCAAAGGCAGCTCTCTCCCGATGTGTTGTGCCTGCCATACCTAAATAATAATACAACCCATTTTAAACACAAAATCATGGATCAGGAAGATCCGTTGTGACTAAATGGGTGGAAAGTGGTTGGTGGTGGGTGATAATAAGGGAGAACAGGTGGAAAAGGGGTACAGGTTAGGGAAATCCTAAAAGATCACAGATAATAGGCTTGATGTAAATGGACCCACAAAAAGTGCAATCACATACCCTGCATTATCAGAAATTATGGTTAATGTAGGTTATACATTTTTAACTGAAATATGCTAAGTTTTGGTGGCATGATAAAATGGAAATAAATCAGCAGTTGCAACTAAAGGATTTTCACTTTGAATATAATGCTCCAAATTACATTCTTATTGAAATAGAAGTGTTTCACTTGCTTCTCTCTTTGGTTTCTAAGCCCACATCCTACGCCTGAGTCATGAAGTCTAGCACTTCTCTGAGTTTCCTTCCAATTGGCATTCACATGGGTTGCCATGAGGATGGAGGAAATGTGTCAGTTTGCCCTGCGAACTCAGTTGTCATTCAGAGTCATCAAACTTGGGCTCTGAGTCTTGTGCTGTTCTCCACACCACCAGCAACACCTCTCAATTTTGGTCTTGGGTGTTTGCTGAGGTGAGTTGAGTGGATTAGGGTTGGGGAGAGCTTAGGTCATAGAGGAGAAAACTAGTATTTAAATTCAAACCTGCTGCATCAGCTGTGCTTTCTAAAGCAATGACATCATTACATCAGTGGGGACACTAGTCAGTATCCCACTTCTTTCTCCTGTACAGACTGGCAAAGGAAAGGTGACAGCAAGTCCAAGCCTTCTTTTGCTCTCTTATGCAGTTGGGGGCAGCTAATAGAAGATTTTAGTGTTCAGTGGGCCATGGTACTGACTCCTGTGCCATGCAGTGGTGAACATCATGCACAATCATGTCAGCAGTAGTTAATATGCTCTGATCCCTTGGTATGTGCTAGGCCTTATGCTAGCATCATCTCATTTAAACACAAAGCAGGGATTATCAGTATTCTTATTATCATCCCCCATCAGTGAAAAAAATGTTTTAGTGAGCTCAAGTAATTTGCTTCCTTTCCCCCATGCCCCAATAAACAGGAATAACTGGGGGAAATTGGATTTGAATTTGAGGCTACCTTCCTCCAGGGTGTGACTGTCAACCTCAAAACAAAGCTCTAAGGGACAGGAGCTAAATAGTTCTGCATAATACACTGAAATGAGCTTGGTGGGAGGATAGTCAACAAAGATACCTTGGTGAATGGAGAATCAAGTCATGTAAGATAATGTAGCTTTTGAGGGGAATAAGAACTGTGGCACCACTAAAGCCCCCCATCCTTGCAAATATTTAGCACAGCTGCTATGTAGACAAATGCTTTGTGGAACTTTCTTGTCTTCAGAGAATCCCAGGCAAGTTGATATTTTCCACATTCAGAGGTTCCCAGGGTCTTCATGAGCTCTCCTTGCCTTCTTCCTGGAGCGGTCACCTCTAAACGTGGTGCAGCTGAGACGGGGTGCCTCAAGGGAGATGAAAGGGGACAGAGCAGAGGCCTTGATGCAGGGCTTTTGGGGGCCCCAAGAATATTGGAAGTAGAACCAGGCAGTATTGATGAGTCTGATACTGGTGGTGGATGTCAGCCTCCTGGGCCTCTGCAGAGTTCACTGTGTCCCTGATTTTCATCTTTCCTGCTCTGGCCATGTGATCCACCTGAGCACAGGGAGGAGTCTTCACTCACACTGAGAAGAAATCTCAGACACCAAAAGTTTCTGCTAGGGTAAGAGGAAATTGTGATGGTCTCTTCCTTTCCCACCTCTGCCCTTTGCAGGGGAAACTAAATCTACAGAGAGACATTAGGGAGGAGTGGGTGTGAAGAGGGGATTAGGGAGGAGTGGAATGTAGGGAGAAGCTGACATTAGAAGATATGGGGGTCAGAGATCAGAGTGAGAGCCACACCCAGGGTGAGGGAAATCAAGAGTCTGGAGGAGAAAGGCTCATTAGAGTGGTGGGCTTCTGGGTGGAGAGGGGCAGCAGGGAGCAGCCAGGCTCAGTGAAGAATACAGAGGAATGAGGTGAAAGAAGGAGTGGGGCATGGGGAGAAGAGGAGACTAGGAAGAGCAGGCTCATGAAAGTAGTGGGTATCCAGGAAAGGTGGGACACAGGGGACCATTAAGCAAGGCTTTTCACCATACAGTGTGATGGGCACAGGCTCCAGAAACCTCACCTTGGGAGGATGGGCTTAAATAGATTAGCACACAGTAGGAAGAGACAGCCTGTGTCCTGGAACTGATCGTTGGCGGAGGCACAACCAGCCATATCAGCACATCTAGACAGCGCATGCTGGCAGAAGGAGGAGGGGGTAATGGCCAAGAGGCATCAAGACTTACAGAAATAGCTGCCAATGGAGTGAGCCGCATGACAGGGCCCTGTGTCCAGGAGACACAGAATCTCCTCAGCTGTGAGGTCTTCATGGATTGAGAGGAATAGTCTTCACTCCTAGCGCTGCCCAAAATTCTTCAGAACTAGGCTCACAAAGTTCCTTCTGGATATAATTTGGTATCACCTGATTTTAGAAGACTGTGTTTTGGGTGGTGGCTAAGATTTGCAGTACTTTGAACATTTATAAAACATTCCTCCTATAAATTAATTAATGGACATATTAGGTGTGTGTACATGGATAGTGACACCATCCTTTGTTAAGGGACCTTTCAACAGTCCTAAGTACCCTGAGAACATTGGGTTTCTGGTTTAGGTGCAGATCCTGGAATGAGGCTGGCACCAGATAATTGGGAGGCTATAAAGAAAGGCACTGATTTCCTGGCATTCAGATCCCTTAGCTGCCAGCACCTCCTACCACCTCTGCTTCTCCATTTGCTCAGTAGTCCAGCCCCAAATCCTTACCAGGGAGGCAGCTGGAAACCCTTGTAGAGCAGCAATCCTTGACCTCCTAGGTTAGCTTAGCCACTTCTCCACTAGTGGAGACTCAGTGCTGTTCTATATCTAGTCACAAATGGCCTGAAGAATGTGTGTGTGTGTGTGTGTGTGTGTGTGTGTGTGTGTGTGTGTGCCCCGGGCCCAGGCTCCCCCGCTGA
>NW_027533098.1:86048-272091 GCF_008692635.1 Crocuta crocuta
ATCTGGTGGAGTGTGTGTGTGTGTGTGTGTGTGTGTGTGTGTGTGTGTGTGTGTGTACCTGGGCCCAGGACCCCTTCTGAGACCTTCTGGGCCTCTGCCCTACCAGGTTCATCTATATCTTAGATGTTGTCCATACAAGGAAAACCTCCTGCTCTCTGATTTACATTGTGACAGATTCCAGTGGACACTGCAGCCCTAGGATACGGGATTCAGTGGAGAGAGACCAGGCAGTGATGGGGAAAACCGAAGTGTTTCCTCATCCAGAATTCTTTAGTCCACTAGGACCTGGAGTTTTCTGGGATATAATGTATACATGTAAATTATTTAATTATAGTTGGTTTGAACTATGACAACTCATAAAAATCATTAGATAAGATTTAATGTCTTGAATTTTCCTGTGTCTTATAAAAGACTATGACAAATTTTAGATTAGCATGAAGAAATATTGAAGAATTATATTCAAAACAGTCTTTCTTTAAAAGAATCTTACAAACAAAATCATTCAATTAAGAGGTTGCTTATTCCTCGAGTCTTTTTGAGGGGAATCATAAAGCCCTCTGATAATCTAATGAAGTCATGATCCCTCTCCTCTGCGTGTTTGTGTGTACATATCTGCATCTGTTTGTGTATCAATTCCATCAGCAGACTAAAGTCCACTGAGATGCATTCCTATTTGCTTCATACTGCCTCACAAAGTGAGAACAAATACTAGTGAGTGGAATTCTTCAATTTTTTTTATTAATTTCTTTTGAATTTCTATAATTTCTGTCCTTGAAATATGACACAGTTGTCATATTTTACCCCAGGTTACAAAAATCCATTCCATGCAAAGGTGAGAAGCCAGAGTTCCTGAGTAAGACACCAGCCCAGCCCAGGGCCCCACAGTTTGGAGCCAGTGGGCTGAGATAGCAGTAGGTGGACAGGAGGAGGCAGGAAGTCTAGGGATGCTAGGAAATGATTGCTGGTACTCATAGCTTCAGAAGCCCCAGTGGCTGGGGGCAAGGAATAGGCATTCTTGAGTATGAGCTATTCACCTGCCAAGCATTTACACATAGGTGACAATCCTTTCAAAATCTCCTGAGAAAATACAAACAGCAGCAGCAACAACAAAAATAACAAAATAAAACCTCAGCCTATCTTTTGGGCACTCAGGCAGCTCAAATACATTGCAGTAAGAGATAAACAACAAAGTTTCTTTCTGCTTGTGGAAATCTCTCCACATTTATCACATTAAAATAACAAGAATACATATTTGAAAGTAGAAATACTGCTCATTATTCTGCAATTAAGAAATTGACAAGATTTCTTCAGCATAGGAAATGAAGACAAAATTTACTAATCCTGATAAAGAAATGCAATCTCTAAACTACATTTAAATATCTAGCTGCAGCTGTGAAAGCCAGAGGACACCTGCATTTGCATCTGGTTCAGCAAGTTTATGATACAAAACCTTATAGGTAAGTTGTTCTCAGGTTAGGGAAAATTGTTCTGAAAACTTTACATAAGACCTAGGTGGTGCCAACTTCCTTTTTAGGCATTTCTGCAACTGAGATCAGGCTGGGAGAATCTTGGCACTTCTATTAACAAATTATATTTAGAAAATCCTAATCCATTTTTTAATGACCTAAAAATGAGTATCCAATATTACATCCCTATCTCCTCCTACAACAGACTTCAATGGTACTTAGGTTCCAATTTGTTGAATCCATATGGTGATCTTTCCTAAGAAAGCATGACCTTCATCTCTCTGGTATCTTCTCTTCCTCCCTGATCCCCTTCAAGCATTCACTGAGGATTGCTGTAAGCCAGGGACCATGCAGGGTATTAGGAACCCAGAGATAAGAAAGACATAATTTGTAACCGTAAGTAGCTCATAATCCAGGAGGCAAACATAAAATTGAACCAAAGAAAATGGAAGTGATTAAAAGAAGGAGTTTTGGAATCAAACATGCCCAAGTCTCAAGTCAGCTTCCTGTTGGCTGTGCGAATATAGATGAACCATTTCACTTAAGCCCACTTACCCTGTCTGGGAAGACTGCCTGCCACACACTTTTTTTTTTTTTTTTACATTTATTTATTATTGAGAAACAGAGAAAGACAGAGCATGAGCAGGGGAGAGGCAGAGAGAAGGAGAGACACAGAATCCGAAGCAGGCTCCAGGCTCTGAGCTTTCAGCACAGAGCCTGATGGGGGGCTCGAACCCACAAACTGTGAGATCATGACCTGAGCTGAAGTCAGACACTTAACCAACTGAGCCACCCATGTGCCCCTGCCTGCTACACACTCTTAGTGACTTAGCATGATGGAGAGCACCCATGAAGAGTCAAGCAATATACAATGATGCCAATGAAGTGTACGTTTAAGGAATATCTACAACGTCTGGGGTTGGAATGGAAGGAAGCTGGTGTGCATATGAGAAGGAAGGTCACTGAGATGTTCTGGTCTTCTTATAATTGTTATATCTGCCCAAAGGTTTATAGTTCGTATTTTTTATTCATGAATGCTAAATGTATTTAAAAAATGAACCACTCATCTCTGTATGAAATGTAAAAGGGCTGATAAATATAGATACAAGTTCCCCAGCCTTCTATAGCCATCTGAAAAACTTGCATAGGATATAAATTACTTTGTATGTTTTTCTTTTCATATATGAATAGATGCCATTGATATTTTTTCGAGTCCATTAAGTTTGAAAAGCAAAATGATTATAATGACGTACATTCAAAAGAAAAAAAAAAGGTAGTATTAGAAGAAACCAAGAATTCAACATAAGCCAATGAGGCCAGGAAGATGTAAGAGAGATGCCCATGGCTAAATGAAACTCTGGTAGGGTGATTTGCAGGAGGTGGTGGAGCAGGATGCCCCTGACACACTGGATCAGCTTCCTTGCCTGGTACCTTACTGGGGAAAGTTACCTAATCACTCTGAGTCTCAGAAATCTCTTGTGAAAAAACGAAACTAAAAATGGTCATTTTACAAAAGTGCTCTAGCAATTAATTAAGCTAACAATGCTTAACACAGTGCTTGACTCAATAGGCATTTGGAAAATTCTACATTCTCTTCCCTCATCCTAGAGCAGGGCCAGTCATCCCTCAAAGAAATCTCCCCAGTACATGATGAAAAATGATCCTCTTTAACAGTTGGACCCCAGCCCATTGTTCCATGCAAGTGCATGCCAAATTGTAAAGGAAAATGTGCTTTATTATTTGGAGATGCCGGTAAAAAAGACTCAGCTTAATACTTTAATGTAGAATTCTCAACGTCCCTTCCCATTTTGCAATGGGAAAACCCCCATTTTATAGTCAATTGACCTCTCTGTATAAAAAAACATTTTCACTAAGTGTCCTCTCCATAACCCCCTTTAATTGTAAATTTGTGGCTCTACATATTTTTTTTCCTCCCTAGGGGAAGTTACTTATTCTCTCAAACCACCAAGGTGACAGGAGAGAGAAGCATCTCCACTTTTCTTTCCCATTCCCAGGTTCCTCCATCAATTTCTCTGACGCATTGTACTTTCATGAGATTTGAATGGATGGGTCCAGCTGCCTTTTGAACCTTTACATCCAAAGGCGCCAACAGGCAACCCAAGCCC
Organism: Crocuta crocuta; assembly: GCF_008692635.1. NCBI lineage: Eukaryota > Metazoa > Chordata > Mammalia > Carnivora > Hyaenidae > Crocuta > Crocuta crocuta. The sequence continues at coordinate 89,641 of NW_027533098.1, forward strand.
AATATGTTCAAAATTAACTCATCTTTCTTTCTTACCTTATCCTTCTACCCCAAATCTATTCCCATTCCATACCATCATTCTGTACCCACTCATTAATTCTCAACTAAACCAAAACCAGAGGCTGTACACCAATCTCTTCTTTCTTTCTCATCCTACATACAACATTTACTCAGTTCCTGGGTTCTGTTAATCTTATTTCCTAAATACCTTCCATTTCTAGAACTGAGTGGTACATGAGTGGCAACAGTAGTACAGAGGATGTTTCCACTGATGTCCCCATGATTAGTGATAAGCTCCTGGACTCTCAAATTGCATCCCAGAAGCACACTTACTCATGTTAGAGATGGCTGAGTCCAACACCAGATCTCAGATATTTAGTAGGTTAAATAGAAGAATATACAACATGATCAGATGTCTCACACTCTATATGGGAACAGATGTTCCAATTCAGCACAAATATCCCATGATGAAATTCTGGAATGTGCATGTAAACTGGAGAGTCATTGCATTTTCTCCTTTATTCTAAAAAAGTATTTATCTGAATAATACTCACTAAGACACCAGACTGTTTAGCAAATTATGGTCTGCAACATGTGTGTATATACATTTACATAAAGTTATTATACATATAATTATGTATTTATAATTAGATACATATCTTTATTTTCTAGCAACTATCTTTAATTAATAGGCTTCCAAAAGGGGATTTGATGTCTCTTAAATGTATCTGTCATTCATCCAAAAATGCTCCAAACACTGGATGTGAGAAATAGACATAATGCTTGTGCAAGGAACTCTCAACATCTCTATATTTGAAGGATATTCAAACAACTGGGAGAATGTTACACCTGGACACTTGTGAGTGATTTGTCCATATTCTGACTGTGTAATTTATCAAGTTCTGTGCTCTTCCCTTGCTTGAGCATGGTGCCTGCAGATGACCATTAGGTTAAAGACTGCTTGTCTTTAAATAGTGATGGTCTTCTTTGGGGTTGCATGGTTTCTATAGTTTACATTAATAGATTCGCTGAACTGAGTATCACTTGGAATCACTTCTCTTTGAATCCTTTCAAGACAGAAAACAAGGAAAAATGTTTCAACAGAAAGAAAGCTATTTATTTATCATAAAATAAAGGAGAAATATTCCCATTTTAAATGAAGAACCCCTCCCAAACACTTATGCTATGAGAATTCAATGCCCTTTGCTTTTATGTATGGGCCTCTATATTAGGATTTAACAATGGATTTCCTCTCCTCAGAGACAAATCATGTGATTAGTGATGCTACACATTTTAAAGTACTTTCAGTTTCTAAGAAGACATGCTATTTTTAGACAGCAAGTCCATTCATTTATGAGATCATGTCTATTTCTGGTTTCTACTCAGAACTTGTTAGGTTATTACTATTAGATAAATCACAATATTAATAATATTATACTCTATAATAAGAAAAAACTCTTGATAATCATTCTTTTTCTGAATTGTTATTAATTTCAGCAGAAATATTTGGATGGGCATTACCGCATGGAATTACATGAAGCAATCTTATCTTCTCGGACATTAAAATCAAAGGGTAGGTAGCCAGAAAGAAACTGTGATGTATATTTTCATACACTTAATCAAGCACACAGTGCCTAAGGAAAGAAAACACAAGTGCTAACTTTTAGATGGGAGAGGAATGACACTTTCCTGCTTTTTAAACAAAGGACTCTGTACTCTCATTTTGCCATGGATCCCACAAATTATGTAGCTGGCCCTAGATAAGAGTAATAAACTTCCTTTGTTTCACCCTTGAGATTCATACTTTTCCCAGCATCTATGAAACTATGGGTGAAATCCCAGACCAATCACTGTTCTTGACACACAGTCTTTTGCTTTTCCTTCTACTTGACTAAACCATCTTCTTTGTCCTTCATTCGAATTCTTCCTTTTCTTCTTAATGCCAGGGTGCCCCAAATCTCCTCATTCTGAACCACCACCTACCCAATCAACCAAGCCTCCATCACTTTTCTTTTCTATCTGAACACACTTCCTTAGTGATCTCTTCTAATTTCATGGCTTTACATTCTATCTGTATGCTTAGTATTCCCAAATTTTATCTCCAACCCAATTTATAAATCAAACTCTAGTATCAACTCAACACATCCAGATTGAACTGCTGCTAATTTTACCCTAAGAACAGAACCACTAATAGTCTTCCCAATTCACTTGAAGGTATTCCATCCTTGTAGTTACTCAAATCAGAATTTCCATTCATTTTCTACTCATCCATTCTCTCACATTCTACATCAATCTATATGAAATTCTGTTTACTCCACATTAAAAATGGACTGGTTGTGGCACCTGGGTGGCTCAGTTGGTTAAGCATCTGACTTTGGCTCAGGCCATGACCTCACAGTTTGTGAGTTCGAGCCCCAAATCAGGCTCTGTGCTGACAGCTAGCTCAGACCCTCAAGCCTGTCTTCGGATTCTGTGTGTGTGTCTCTCTCTGTCCATCCCCTTCTCATGCTCTCTCAATGTCTCTCTCTCTCAAAAATAAATAAAACATTAAAAATTTTTAAATAAAAAAAAGGACTGTGGTTTAGCCTCTTATCATTGCTATTGCTACCACCCTTCTCAAAAATCATCTGTTTCCCCTCCACACTATTGAAGCCTCCTAACTGGTTCCTTAAACCTCCCTTCTCCCATGGTCTTCTTCCCAACATAGCATCCAGAGTGATCTTTAATAATTTATGTCAGATGATTTGCTCCTATGTTCAAAAACATACAATGGCCCCTGAGAGAGAGAGAGAGAGAGAGAGAGCGCATAAGTGGGGGGGGGCAGAGAGAGAGGGAGACACAGAATCCGAAGCAGGCTCCAGGCTCCGAACTGTCAACACAGAGCTCATGTGGGGCCCAAACCCACAAACCGGGAAATCACGACCTAAGCCAAAGTTGAACACTCAACTCACCAAGCCACCCAGGTGCCCTAATGACTCCCTGTTTTTATTTGCAAGCCAGATATTCCTTTAAGCACTGATTCTTTATCCAATGACTCTTTTTTGACAGCTCTATAAGTAGTGCTTTGTCATCTTTACTCTTTCTCTTTCCTTATTCCTCCTCCAATTCCAGGGCTCAACTTAACTGCCTTGGATCAGAATTATAGGAAATAAGGCCCAGCATTGGTATTTTTAAAAGTTCCATTTGTGATTCTTATTTTTATATGTAATTGGTCTTTACACCATCAGTTCATATTCTGATCACTATTTTGACTTATAATTACATAAAGTCCTTTCACTTCATTAAAATCAGTAAACTCTATTTCCTAACATCAACAGTCTATATTTAGAAGGCATGCACATGTGTACTGAAATGCAGGCATATGGACAGCTCCCACTGTGTGCTGCCATGGAGAGTTGAGTCTGTGCTGGGTGAGTTGCAAGAACACAATCTTCCTACTCGCCTCTGAGATTCTAGTGGATGCCAATACATCCTGCTGCAAACCACTTCCAGTAGTCTCAACAAAAACCATCAACTATCTGTCAGTAGCTAAGATGACAATATGTAGACATGGTTCAGGGCTCTAGGATCAGAGCTTTATGGTATTGCTTCAGCACAGGTGTCTGAGGACTGCCTCAGAGCACGGATGTCCTGCCTCCTTCCAGGTTCTGATTCTATAAATAACTATAGCCATCAACTTCAAACATCACACTGACAAGCTGTTCAGTAAAAGAAAAGAAATGAATATTTCAGAATACTTAATACATGTTAACTTTGCTTGCTGTTAATATCATCTCATAAAGGGTCTTTTTATATCATACAGAATATTCATACAGTGGTATATTCATATAAGTGTGTTTTCACAGAAATCCAGCATTCTCATCATATTCAGACATTCTCGTATATTCAATTTCTTTAAGCCATTGTGTGCTGGCTGTGCTTATTTTAAGTCCTCTAATATCTGCTTCTGGTAAATGTAAACAGATGTTTCTAATTATTCCCTTTCAGTACTTATGCCTGCACATCATGCATGCACAGGGAAGATTTAGGATTCAGTAAGAGAAGGTGAAATATATGGTGCCAACAGGAGTCGTGAAAGAATGATTTTGATGGTTAAAATGCCCATATTTTGCTTTGGAAGTTGGTAAATAAGCAAGAACTATTCAATTACTGGAAATACAGAGTATTGTTTTAACAAAACAAGTGCACTCCCTCAGCTGGCAATTGTGGTCCTGGTAAACCTCAACATAATATCTGACATTATTCATATGCAAATGAGTTCAAAGGAGTCATCAAGTAGAGCTGTGGACCAGCCAAGAAGGCTCTAGCCACAGAAAACAAACTTTTACATAGCATCCAGATGGTGATTTAAAGTAGCAAAAGGTCTCTATTCACCGAGGTGTTGTTTAGAACATCAACTATATCAAGTTAATTGTACATTTTCCTGATTTGTGAGTAATGTTGGATATTAAAATACAGGTTTTCCATATGTGACTTGCCTCATGTTGGATAGCAGCTAGAGACTGTTTTTAGTGTGAGAATAATAATAATTTTGAGTGTTCTTTATGTTTCTCGCTCTCTTGCAGGCTGTCTCAGGATCTGCACAGCTAGGATTTAGTCACATTGCCATTGATTACACAGCTCGTAGACACATTTTTTTCCCTTCCCATGAGTTTGGAATTGTGCATGCCAGACTCAGTTGTAACACAACCAAAGTTGTCAATTAATTAACTGCTGTGTTAATTAGAATTAGGGTTTATAATTTATAACTTGCAATATAATTAACAGCCAGTAATTTAATCAGTCATGATTCACTTGCTTTATATTCACCTTTAAAATGATGAAACTGTTGGCACTTAAAACATATAGGGTGTGATGTCACAAAACCTAGAATCATTTTTGTTGTCTACTGCTATGCTCCTACTGAAAATGTAACCCCACATCCTAAAAAGGCCATTTGTGTCAGATTAAATGAAACCTTACTGTGAGTGACAGACATCTGTAATGACCCTTAGACTTACTTCCAGTCCTTAGAGCCATTATCAAATTTACTTTTATGCATGACAATCTGTGATGATCTGTAGTGATTTGACAACAGTGCAGGACATGAACCAGAGAAATAATGTCTGGAACTCTGCCACTGTTCCATGATGATGGAACATGTTGACTTTTCAGAGCTGAGGCAAATGCTAGGAGGTTCTGTATAATAGCCTGACAGAGCTGCTCCAAGGACCTTACTTCTCAGGGATGCCTTCTCTCTGAGACAGACTGAATGAAGGTGAGAGAGTAAGGAAGGAGAATAGGGGATTGACTGGTGTAGCCGAGGTTCACAGATTATTCCATGGGACAGGGTACTGGAATACAGGGTCAGCATGTCCTGTGGAATACAAACTCATGGTCAGAATTAAGGTTCTCAGAATTATACTTTGCCCCTCAACTGTCCATGATTAACCCCCCTGGACCTGAGAGGGAGCTTACAACTGCTCTGGTCAGTTTAATTAACACAGGTAAGTCACACTTGAGGTGTCAAGAGGTGGATGATGATTTCCCAGTCACACCAGTTCACCAGTTCATGGCTGGGCCAGTGCCAGGTGCAACTGGGCTTCCCTGGATGACAGAGGAGAGCTGATAGCAAGATGCATACACAGCTGCAGTGTCTTGCAGTAATGAAGTAACACTAAGAATAAAGAACAGGGAAGGCACATATGCACATGTACCCACAAAGACACACATATCTGTGTGTGTGTATGTAAATATAAATACACACAAATATACAATTCCAAACTCATGGGAAGGAAAATGTGTCTATAAGCTGTGACAATTCAGCTAAAGAATGTATCTATCAGCAGCACAGAGGCTGAATCCTAGCTGTGCAGCTTAGAAAGCTGAGAAAGACTACAAAGGAATGAGAAACATAAAGAACACTGAATTACTGTGCTCACTCTGAAATTAGTCTAGCTGATATCCTATATCTATCTAGTTATCTATCTGCAGATATGTATTTGCATATATATGTATGTATATGCAATATATATATATATATGCATACACACACACACACACAAAACAGGCAGTAATAGATAGTTGTACCAATATGTAATTTTTAAGTATTGTGGGTTTCTCAAAAAAGATTATCAGTTTGTCAATGGCCAGGCACTTATTAATTCCATTCATTTATTCATGGACCTAGTCATTCAGTCATTATATTCATTCAGTCATTTAACACTTTCTATTCATTTATTTATTACAATTGCCTAAACAAGCTTATGAGAGGAATACTTATTATGGATTCACTCCACAAGATGTGTAACACTTTTATTCAGACCCTCTGTTCAAGCCCCATCTTTTCTCACATCAAAGTTTTTTAAAGGTCCATCTTTTCCTTTCTTTCTTTCCCCCACTCTTGGCCAGTGCCCTCATAATCCCCTCTAGGTATCACCTCTCCCTTCTTTGGGCTAGGTCCTCTTGCCCACTTGTTAAAATGGTCTCCAGTCATTGTTGGTCAAACCTACCTCACTCTGTGTTTGCATCTGAGGCAGTCCAGAGGAATGTGTCTGCAGCCTAGCCACAGGCTCTCCTTTTCTGAGGAGTCCCGTATGTGCTCTGGTCTTGCCCAGGACCTGAGGCTCCAGGCCTTCATGGCCTCACTTCCTTGTGTCCCTAAGTCTGTTTCTAGGGCTCGAACAGGTGGATCCTGCCAGAGTGACATCTCCTGCACCTGCAAATAAACCTAATACTAGGCTCACCATTGCTTGAGACCAAAACCTACTCTTCCTAAGCAACTAAGTGTTCTTCCTGCCCAACACATGAGCTATAAACTCTGGATGGTCCACGCTAGATTTGCAGTTGATTTCCCAACTGCACCAATATGGTCAGTCTGTCTGATTCCCTCTGTATTGCCCTGGTCCTCTCCATGGTTGGCTCTCTATATTTTCACCATCTTATAAGATTTTCCTATTTCATGTCATCTTTCTGCAAAGAACACTCAAGTGACACATCCACCACAGAATCTTCTTGGACTCTCCTCCACTGTAGACTCAGTCAGATCCTCACCTAAATAAGGAGGTTGTCTCTGATGACTACCAACTTTACTAAGATTTCAAAATTCTCTGAAGGCCATATATAACAACTTACCAAGTACTTGCTATCTACTTGTTTCATGAAAACCCCATGCACCCATTCTGGCTTTTAGGAGAAAAGCAATAATAATCGCTAAAACATAGCCACAGTGAAAGCAGAAAAGCAAACAATGCAAAGGGAAAAGGAGCAATCAGAAGTGGCCAATCCATTTTGAGCACATCCACTAAGTAACCTGAAATCCTCAAGGGTAGAGTCACTTATTAGAGCAAACTGAAAATAGCAGCCATGGGCATTAGCCAAAATGCAGTTTTCAGCTGTAGGTAGGAGCAACTTTCTTGTTGTGGTGTCTTCAGACTCCCTCACCATACACTGAGGTCAATGTCATTAGCATTTGCCTTCCCTCTGAGCATGGGGACATGATAGTACCAATATGCAACTCAAAATACATTCCCTGGGTTTAAGGATGGCCATGTGCGTGCATGCGTGTGTGTGTGTCTGTGTCTTGTGGAGATTCACTCCACAGGTTTTTACCTGGGATTAGCCGTATGGGTGACCTTCTCAAGCTTTAGTTACTTTTTCATGTATTTATCTAATAAACATTACTGATAGCCATCTATATGCCACTGCCAATCCAAAGGAGAGGGAATTCAAAGGGAAATAAGATATTGTCAGTGTTCAATATGAGTCCTTAAAAAAGGGGGAAGTTTGGGCATAGACATCACACAAGGAGCACAGACCAATACTGTATTATCCACTTATATATGGAATCTAGAAAAGCTGAACTCATAGTAAGTAGATTGATGGTGTGGTTGAGGGGCAGGGAAAATGGGAAGATGTTGGACAAAGGGTACACATTTTCAGTTATAAGATGAATGAGTTCTGGGGATCTAAAGTATAGCATGCATGGTGAGTATTATTGATAGTTAATGATAATGTAGTATCATTACTTGAAAGTTGAAAGTACTTTCTCACCATAACAACAATAACAACAAATTTTTAATTATGAGAGGTCAACTCTATAACTAAATATGTTAACTAACCTTACTGTAGTAAATATTTCCCAATATACACATTTATCAAATCATCACATTGTACTTTAAACTTATAGAATACTGTATTTGTAAAAAAAAAAATCCCCTGTATTTAAAAATACACTTTAAATAGATAAAGTGTCTGTTTCCCTGAAAAAGAAAGATGTGAATATATTTGGAACAAATTTAGGCAATGAGACAACAGTGTCCTTATGATGGTGTGTACATGGTGAGGAAAGGAAGCACTAAGTAGGATGGAGGCCTATAACTAGAGTATTTCTATCTCATCAGTATGTGACAGAGTCTCAATGAAAATTTTAATCTATAGATTTGTAGTAAAATTATAAAATAATATAAAAAGAGAACACTAAAAACACCTCTAATATCTCCAATTAAAAGTCACCCTAGTTCCTGTTCTGATACATAGGCTTTCAGTGGTTCTTCTGGTCTGGGGTGTGTGTGTGTGTGTGTGTGTGTGTGTGTACCAAGAGATAATTACTTGTTAACAGAAATTAAGCTTCCTTTATATGCCTCATATATATATGAAACTTACCTGATTTGTTCATGCCTGATATTGTAATTGAGAATACATTTAAAATTTATTTACACACTTCAATATTACCCTATCAAATAATGAGATCTATTTTTAATAGTGAGGTATAATTTGTATACCAAGAAATTCACCTGTTTTAAGGGTGCAATTAAATAATTTTTATTAAATTTGCAGAGCTCACCACAGTTTAAATTTAGAACATAACCATCATTCCAAAAATAAACCATGTATCCATTTGTAGTGGCTCTCCATTACACAGTTATAACCCTAAGCAACCACTAATCTACTTTCTGCTCTATAGATTTGACTCTTCTGGACATTTCATAAATGGAGCCATACAGTGTGTATCATTTTGTACCTGGTTTCTTTCACTTAGCATGATATATATTTTTTTATGTTTTTATTTTATTTTGAGAGAGAGACAGAGACAGAGAGTGAGCGGGGGAGGGGCAGAAAGAAATGGAGACACAAAATCTGAAGCAGGCTCCAGGCTCTGCACAGAGCCTGACTTGGGGCACGAACCCACAGACTGTGAGATCATGACCTGAGCTGAAGTTGGATGCCCAACCAACTGAGCCATCCAGAAGCCCCTTGCATGATATTCTTGATACACATTTATATTGGAGCATATGTTAGGGCTTCATTTCTTTTTAGTGACAAATATTTACTATATAGTATGAATCTAAACCAGTTTGCTCATGAATTTATCCATTAGTGAACACTTGGGTACTTGAATACACATTTTTTGGAAATTATGAGTAATGCTGCCATTCATGTACAAGTCTTTGTGGGCAAACATTTTCACTTCTCTTGGATATATACCTAGGAGTGGAATTGCTGGGTCATATGGTAACTAACCTAAGAAACTGTCCAATTGTTTTTCAAAGTAATTGTATTAGTCACCCCAGCAATATGAGAGCTCTGATTTCTCCACATGCTTGCAAATACTTGCTATTTTCTTTGTTACTATGGTCATACTAGTAGGTATGAAATGGTATCTCATTTTGGTTTTAATTTGCATTTCCATTTTCTTTTGCTTATTTGCTATTCATTTAACATCTCTAAGACAAAGATCTGTTCAGAATCCTTGCCAATCTTTGTGTTTTTCTTATTACATTGCAAGAGTTCTTTATGTGGTCTAAACATAAGTCTCATGTCAGTTATGCTTTACAAATATTGTCTCCATGGCTGTGGATTGTTTTTCATTCTCTTAGCAATATTTTGAAGAGCTAAAATTTTAAATTTTGACAAAATCCAAACTATTAATATATTTTGTCTTTTTTTAATCATTTGGACTTTTAATGGTACATCTAAAAATTTTTTTTAATTTTTTAATGTTTTTATTTATTTCTAGGAGAGAGAGAGAGAGACAGCGTGAGCAGGGGAGGGTCAGAGAGAGAGGGAGTCACAGACTGAAACAGGCTCCAGGCTCTGAGCTGGCTGTCAGCACAGAGCCCGACACAGGGCTCGAACCCACGAACCGCGAGATCATGACCTAAGTGAAAGTCGGACGCTTAACCGACTAAGCCACCCAGGCGCCCCTAAAAATTTTTTACTGAATCTAAAATCAGGAAGAGTCCCACTTTCTTCTTCTCTGCTTTATAACTGTGGTTCTTACACTAAAACTCACTTTGAATCTGTTTTTATGTGCGTAACATTTATATATAAATTTGCTTGTCAAAGAAAGGAAGAAGGGCCCTCATTCCTGGTAAAGAGAAGTGCAGGTACAAAGGCTGAGCATTCTACAGACGAAGTAGTTTAATTTGAATATGGGAATGCAATTTACAGCCTGAACTGAAGAGGCAGGCATTTTCAAGAGATGAAACCCAGACCAAGCCAGAAGCTGAGGCTGTAAGGAAAGGCAGGATCCCAAAGCACTGTGGCCATGCAAAGGAACCCAGGAACACAGCTGCCTTTCATGGTGCTAGTTAGGGACCCTGAGCAACCACTTATCCAAAATGAGACTAAGGGAAGCTGTATCAAACAGGAAGTAGATAAATCAGAATATGAGGAAAATATGTGTTTTTTTGTGATAAAAACACATAACACATAAAACACATAAAAGACATATAACACAAAAACTTTTCCAGCTTATTTTCACTATATATATACACATATATATGTATCAAATCATCACATTGTGCACATTAAACTTACACAATAATGTATGTCAATTATGTCTCAATAAAGCTGGAAAAATTTTACCAGCTGAATAAGTTTTAAGTGTACAGTTCAGTGGTATTAAGTATATACAGACTGTTGTGCAACCATCATCACCATCTATTACCAGAACTCCTTTCATATTATAGAACTGAAACTCTGTACCCATTAAACACTAACTCCTCATTCCTTCCAAACCCTGGCAACCACCACTCTACTTTCTGTCTCTGTGAACTTGACTATTCTAGGTCCCGCATATAATGTAATCAGACATTATCTGTCCTTTTGTGGCTGGCTTACTATACTTAGCATGATGTCCTCAAGGTTCATCCATGTTGTAGCAGGTATCAGGATGTCCTTCTCTTTTAGGGCTGAATAATAGTTCACTGTAAAGATGTTCATAGAAATTTGGAATTGCAGTGGGCAAGGAACTGAGGAACAGTAAGTGTGATGTAGAAGGAAGAATCTAAAGCTTAAAGATTAAAATGAGAAGATTTTAAAGCGGATGATATAACCAAGGAATGGGTGTAGAGTAGGATCCTTGTGGTCCCTAAGGAAGGGGCAGAGGATTATCAATCAATTAAAAAATTATGGGGAGGAGGAGTGAGCAAGTAGCATGAAAAACAGAAATTGGAACTCACAGGTAGTCCAGAGTTTTTGTAGCAGCTGAGAACTGGAGGAAAGGCAGTTTGGAAATAGGCAATGGATGCAGGGAGTTCAGAAGATGTGAGCAACTTATGTGTAATCAGTTTCTGCAGAACGATTCGGCAGAAGTCCAAGGGCATGCTGGCAGGTTGAGGGAGAGAGACCACGGTGCCTGTCTGGTTGGAAAGGGAAGAACAGTGGCTGGGGGAGGAGACAAAGGTGAAGGCTTTTGAATGAAGGTGATTGATGGGGGGATACCTGAGGGAGACCAGAGCTAGTGATGTTGGGGAGAGGGCAGTGAGAAGAGCTGAGTCTTAGAGAAAATAAGCAGAGAACAGCCATGGAAATAAAGCAGAGCAGAAGAACTAAAAGGCAGGAGACCACATAGGAGTCTAGAGAAAAAGAGGTAGCAGAGCTGTTGGCTTCCATCTCTGTATCTTCTCTGTGGCCATTTGGAAAGATAAATAACATGAATTGACATAGTTTAAAGAGACAAGATGGTTCCCAACCATCATTATAGGGAAAGAGAGCTGATAAGGACAAAGGAAAACTTGCTGAGTCCATAGGAGGAAGCAAGATAGACACAAAGTTGTGATTAGGGATGGATTTTAGGTAGATGGAGATATTAATACACTAAAAAATATCCCAACATGTGGAAATAGTGGAGCAAAGCATTCTTTAGGGGGTGGGACCATGTGTTTTTAATAACATTTTCTAATTTCCAATTTTCTACAAGAGGGATGTTTTATTAGCCAGATGAAACAGTCCAGTTCTGTGTTTAGAGATAGTTGGGCACAAAACCAAAACAAAATGCTGAGCCATTTGGAGGATCCAACAGGGACTGAAACTGTACATTTATAGTGGAGCCAGTCAGCAGGTTTCTGTAGCTCTTTTCAATTACCTTCAGCAGCCCAACAACGATGTACTTGGAATAATAACATCACCAAGCCCACACATTTCTGAAACACTCATCATCTCAGCCACTTCCCAAGGCTCACAGTGCTGTCGTGTCAAATCTCAGGCAAGAAAACTGAGGCCTGGATTAAAGAACTTGCTTGATCCTAAGCAATTAAAAGGAGGAGCCACATAGGTCCAACTCCAACCTCATGCCCTGAAGTCCTTTTAGACAGAAGAGGGAAGGAGGTTCTGAGACTTGTGAAAGGGGCTAGAGGAAACATTGTTGAGGGAGGGGCTAAACCTGGAAGGAGGAAGAGGTCAGGCCTGAAGATACAGTGGGATCTGAGGAAAGAGAAGGGTGAAAGAGTGCAGAACATAGTCAGAGATGGTGGAATCTCCAATTCAAGACTTCAGAGCAGGATGGTGTATTTCTGGTATATTTGATTGTTGTCATGGTTCAAAATGAGGTATATAAAGCCTTTATCTACATTTCATACCTAAGTAATATATTCATTTATATTCATGCTTAGTTTTCTTAAAATACTATCATTATTGCAAGACTTCTTAAAATCACCCCTATTGTTTATCAAGTTCAAATTGGTTTTTATTTCTTTTAAGACATATTCATGTTTAAGTTGACTCTTTAGTTCTTTTTTAAATATTTTTAAAGTTTTTATTTAAATTCCAGTTAACACAGTGCAATATTAGTTTCAGGTATACAATATAACGATTCAACGCTTTCACACAACACCTGGTGCTCATCATGACACGTTCACTTCTTAATCCCCATCATCTGTTTCACCCATACCTCCTCCCCCAACCTCCACCTGTAAACATCAGTTTGTTTTCTTTAGTTAAGAGTCTGTTTCTTGATCTCTCTCTCTCTCTCATGCGAGCTCTCACTCTCTCGCTTTCTCCCTCCTCCTCTTTCTCTCCCTCCCTCTCCCTCTCTCCTTTTCTCCTTTGTTTTATTTCTTAAATTCTAACCTATGAGTGAAATCATATGGTATTTGCCTTTCTCCAATTGACTTAGTTCCTCATATAATCCTAGCTGAGAATTTTCTCCCTTGGGACTGATATCGACCAGAGCTTCTCCAGTGTGGGAAAAGACTGATGCTAGGCTGTCATTCCTCTCTTTGGAGCTGGATTAATTCATCTGTCAATCGGAGCAGAATAAATGTGGGTGCTCTGAACAGGGCCCCTTGCCGTCTCTGCTTTGAAGCTACCTTCTGAACCATACAGCTTCCCAGTGCTGCTGTGGCTGATGTACTGTGAGGAAATCATGATGAGTGCCTGCCTATCGAAGACATATTCTCCACTCCAGATCTCAACAGCAATAAACCTAATATTTTGATTTCTACTCAGTTGGTTTTACCTCTTTCTGAAGTGGTTCTGACAGGAAAAAAAAAAGAATTGTTTTATTGATGTCTTAATCCTGAGCCACCAATTTTGCATGCTCATACACTGTCTTACATAATTACCCAATGTATGTGTGTGTTTCTTTTACACTCACAGCTACTTTCTCTTCTTCATTTCCTCTCTTCTTTAAATTATGTCTTTTCCTTTATTGTCCAATGTGATATTTAAGAAGTCAATTTGGAGAGGTAATCTATGCAAATGTAAATATACTTAATACATAATCCTAAAGAATTCTTGGCAATTGTCCTAGAAATTATAATCTTGTATTTACTCAGCATAGCTTCAAGAGCACAGGCTCGGGGGTTAGACTGCATGTGGTGTTTTCTCACCTGTAAGTTAGGAAACTTGAAACATCTATTTGGATGCTTTCAGCTGTAAGCCACATTAGAGACTGTCTCCACTGGCTTAAATAATAAGGAAAATGATGTCCTTGGTAGATTAGGCTGCTGTTGCCAATTTTTCACTTTCCTGCATCCATATCCTTTGTCACATGACTGCAGAGACTTTCACAAGGGATGTTCACCTACCAACAGATGGCAGACTTTGCCATGGCTTGCTTGGTCATTGTGACATTAGGGGATGTGGCTTAAACAAAAACTTGAAATGTGCTTGCATACTGGGGCTTGCTCTCTTGCACTCCTGTCTTCACATACCCCAGCCAAGGGCATTGCCCAGAGGATGAGAGATACATGGTTTAAATATGAACCCAATTTGTAGCTTGGAACTAAGTCCACCTGAGTGCAGTCTAGATTACTCAACTCTCAGCCAACCTATAGAAATGTGAAGTTGAAAAACTGATTGTGGTTTTCAGACACTGCATTTTAGGCAGGTTGTGAGGCAGCGTAATCATGACAATAACTAACTAATATATTTCCCTATGGAACCTAGAAATAGGGGCTGCTTTGCAGTGATTTCAATTAGTGGTTCAATGATGTAATTAAAGATCTGGAATTACTTTTTCTTCCCTTTACTCAGAAATTGTCTATTTCTCAGCCTAGTGTTGCTTGGTTGTAATATGGCCATGGGAAAAAGGCCATCAAATGCATATGACATACCACAGCTTCCTATACAGTACCATGTCTTCCTTATGACTCTTGCTAAAAAGATAGACAGATTTCCCAGGAAGCCCATCAGACTGCTCACATCTGTAGCCAAAACTGGATTGTGTAATCACCATCTAACCAAATCACTAGCAAGGGGATGCTATAATTTTAGAATGCATATTTGAGGTGGAGATAGTGTCATCATTTGAGGGGAGCGAATGAACAAAAGTGGGATTCTATAAGCAAACTGAAAGGACAGAGAGAAACTGTCGGATAGGAACCATCAGTGACATCTTCATGTGGATATTGTGAGAATATATACAAAGTGCTTAGAAAGGTGGCTTGTATGAAGTAAGCTCATACTACAGGCCATTTTTAGTTCACTTGTTAATTTTAATAATGAGATAGGATGGATAAGTAAAGATGAGACAGTTAATAAAGGGAGCTACAATGAATAAGAGGGCTTGTGTAATCCATGAATCACACAGACTGCCTCAGCAACCAGCTGCCCAACAGTCCTAGACTATCTGCTTTCCAATTTGATGCACAGCCACAAGGTCCAGGGAATATATGCATTAGAAAAAGAAATGTTACTTTTGCTACATATACCTCTGTGTTTGTATGTATACTCATATATGTAATATATACTTATATACAGCATAAATATGTTTATATTTATATATAAAAATATATAGGCTTGGGACACTGGGGTGACTCAGTCAGTTGAGCGTCCAACTTCAGCTCAGGTTATGATCTCACAGTTTGTGAGTTCGAGCCTCACATCAGGCTCTGTCCTGACAGCTGGCAGCCTGGAGCCTGCTTTGGATTCTGTGTCTTCCTCTCTCTCTCTGCCCCTCCCCCGTTCACACTCTGTTTCTCTCTCTCTCTCAAAAACAAATAAACATTTTAAAAAAATTGTTTTTAAGTAAAAATATATAGGCTCATTTTTATATATAGTTGACCTGTGAACAACATGGGGGTTGCTGCTGACCCCCAGCACCCCTGAAAATATGTGTATAACTTTTGACTCCTTCAAAACTTAACTAATAATAGCCTGCTGACCAGAAGCCTTACTGGTAACATAAAGAGTTGATTAAAATATACATATTTTGTATATGTATTACATACTGTATTCTTACAATAAAGTAAGCTAGAGGAAAAAATGTTAAGAAAATCATAAGGAAAAGGAAATGCATTTACTGTATTTATTTTTAAAAATCCACATATAAGTGGACTTATGCAGTTCAAACTTGCATTGTTCGAGGGTTAACTGTACATATAAATATTATGAACCTTCCAAAGAAACCTATACAATGCTCTTTTAAAACTTAATATATGTGGGGTGCCTGGGTGGCTCAGGGGGTTAAGTGTCCAAGTTAGGCTCAGGTCATGATCTCACAGTTTGTGACTTCTAGCCCTGTGTTGGGCTCTGTGCTGACAGCTTGAAGCCTAGAGCCTACTTCGGATTCTATGTCTCCTTCTCTCTCTGCCCCTCCTCCACTTGTGCTCTGTCTGTCTCTCAAAAATAAATAAATGTAAAAAATGTTTAAAAATAAAACTCAATATATGCAAAATACATATGCATATATACGCAAAATTATATAAATACAAAATATTACATATGTGAGTATATGTTTATATATAAATATTTTAATATACATTTTACATTTTAATATATAATAGGTTTATGTATTACATTATATATTTATGTGTTTAAAATAATATACTAATATAAATAAATGCATATTTAGGTGTATACTCAGTTTTAAAAAACTATCTTATAAATTGCTTTGGAAGGTTTTCTTATTTTCACAGCTGAAGTAATTAAAGAGGTAAACTTATGCTTACTGCTGACATTTATTTATGGTTTGAAAAGATCCAAACATAAAGTTACTACCATTAGCTGCTAGTTTAGTTGTTATACTGGTGAAGAAGTAAGGCTCCTGGGGCCAAAAGCACTATTCTCTGAGCAGCTGTTCTCATAACAACAGTAACTCAACAACTGTGTAGGGATCTTCTGCTAGTTCACCATGTCCCCTGTCTGCAGTGAAAACAAATCCCGTCATCCTGAACAAGTCTGCGGAGAAACTGCAGGGTGCAGAGCGCATCCACATGAAAGTTGTTGAGGGGCCAATTAGTCTGACCCAGCTCCTGAATCACAGCATGCCTGGCCTCCTTCTGATCAGGACATCTCCTGGCTAATTTAGATGTCCTAGGGGAGACCCCACGCAGCCCTTCATACAGCAAACTCAGCGCCTGGAGGAAGTCCCAGGTGCTAGGAGCGCTCAGGAAAGGGGAGCCAGGACTGGATAGGAGGGTGCACAGACTATGGGGAAAGAAGCCCAGAGCACAACCAAGAGGGAAGATAATCTCTCTGGGTGAAGAGAACTTCCACCACAAAGGCATCAGGGAGAATGCTGGGGCTGTGAACAGGTCCCAGGGCAGGGGGATGGCAGGTACCTTCTTCCTTGCAAGTCACTTCCCTGGTGGGATGGTAGAAATCAAAGTGCCTGAGAATGTGGGGCATCAGCAGTCCTGGTTCTTTGCCCCATGGAGGATGTAAAACAGGCATAAAGGGGCAGCAGGCCCAGCTGTAACTAAGAGCAGTCTGGAGCTAAAGGTGCATCAGTGTGGCTTTGCCACTCAGCTAATATCCTGTTTACTAAGATAGCAGGGAAACGAACGTGTTTCACAGTTAATGATGGTGGTTAGGGCCTGTGTTCCTTCATCTAGTGTGCCGGACAAGTGGCCTTACTTAGTGCCCTCCTCACCTCACTGCTCACACCTGCGCAGGTTTACTCTGGCCTCCTACACTCCTCCATACAGATTGGGGAACTCCACCACCCTAAGTCCACAGGGTGCATTTCCATACCTTTCCTCTTTGGTCCCCATGGATGTGTTTAACTGCTGACTATACACTCCATGGTATCTGCTCTTATCAGTTTCTATGATCTTTCTTCCACCCTTCTCTGACTCTTCTTACAGACCTCATCCCTCTAAGTGCCTTTAAAGATGAATGTTGTCTGGATACATTGTGGCTTCTATACTGTGGTATGATAACACATTCACCACCCTAGTCTACCTGAGTATATTAACACTCAGAACAAGCTGACACCGACCTCTTCCCAGAGCTGAACCTCCCATTCCCTTTTCCCAATGGGCTCTAGAAAGCACATATTTGGATGCCCTAGATACAGGTAAAACACAACCTAACCAGAAAATGAAACCATAGTTCTTCCTAAGCCTGCTTGCTCTCTTGAGCTAACTATTTTAATTAGTGGCATCTACTCATTCATATAAGCTGAAAACCTAGTTTCAAACAACTAATTAAGTTTTCCCTTCCCTTACTTAATCCAATTGATTCCTACCTGTCCATACTTCTTCAGCACAGGCCCCTGCCATTTTTACCTGGACTACTTGAAGAGCATTCCAATTTCCAGCCTGAAAGATACATCAACTTTCCACACCAAGTCATTATGAGCTCACAAACAAAATTTGAGCAGATTTTACCTGTTTGGAACCAGTTCACAATTCCTTCTCAACCAAGCTCTGTGCCTGTAGCTGCTTTAAGTTCCTGAAGGCCCACCTTCTTTTCCAATATATGGAAACTAACTTGATAATAAACTATTTAAGAAAAAGAATCTTCACTTGTACTCTGCCTTCTATAGGAATGGCCCCGGACATAACTCTATGTATAGATAATCTCATCTCTCCTGCATGCCCCCAATCCTCTGAAAGATCATCCCTAGATCTCCAATTCAGTTAGGACCCCATTGTTACATCCTGGCATCCCATGCATTTTGGAATCCATGCCCACTTGGTAATTATACAAGGCATGCTGGCTGGTACATAACAGCTTATACTATCCACTCTGATTCCCAGTGTATCCCTTGGCCTGACTATCTCCTAATTGTCCTAAAGCAGCCCAGCATCATCAACCCTAGCATGGTTTTCCCAAAATTCCAGGCTGAGCTCAAGAGTCTCTTTCCCTATTCCCTTTTCTAGGAGCCTGGGAATACCTTGTGCATATCTCAATTATTGCATTTGGCATATCCCTTTGAACTTATCTATTTGAGTCATTCTTGAACTATGAGCCTCTTCAGTAAGTAACTGTGTATTCATATTTTCAGGAAGCACCTGGCACAATGGATAAGAAATGTATGTGGCCTCAATTTCTGTTCATGGGGCAGGCAGTCCTTAGTTTCATGTCATATTTTGTTGGTGGTTTCTTTCTCTAGTCCAGGCATGTCGCTAGTCACAGGGTGAATCAGGAAGAATCTCACATCATCAGACGCCTCCAGAAAAGCTCCAGGTTAGGCCTTCAGTCACAGATGCCATCTTGGTGTCTGGCATTCAACATATGGTTTGCCACTTCTACTAAATAAATCATCCTGCCCAACAAAGAGGACAGGCATATCACACCCTCCAAAATGGAGGCCCACCCGGAGGGCTGACATCAGATAAGGATCAGGTAGAGGGGGAACACACTCCAGCACTATATTACAACATAGTCCCTGAGGTGTAAAGCTGGGAAAAGATTGCCTCAATCAAGTCAGCAATCCCAGAGACTGATGCATCTGTGTTAATGATGAGTAGATAGTGTTAGCAGCTCCAAGATAGGAGTTATACAGTATCACAGAAATTCTAAGCAGATAAAGAAAAAAGTTGAAATAGAGTTGGATATGGTATAGAGTTCCCTTTTCATTAATGTTCCCTTTCCCACTTGTTTCCAGAATGCAGTCACAAAAAAACTAATAGCGATATCACTTATTGATTATGAGCCATACCCATTTACCTATATTACCTTTAATCTTTATAACACTCTGCAAGGCAAGCCTTACTATTTTCCCTATTTTGCAGAAAAGAAAGTGAGCTAAGATAGTCCTGTAACTTGCTCAGGGTGGCCCAGTAAAATGCCCCCAGAGCCAGTTATGAGCCCCACTCCAAATCTCATCCTCTTTCTGCTTCAGCATGCTGCACATTCATGAAGCCTAGATGCTTGCAACAACTATCTGCAGAGCTGAAGGGACTGGGGCCATATTTTTTTCTCAAAGCAAAAAGGGGCATGATCTCAGTTTATTTAAAAATTTTTAATGTTTATTTATTTTTGAGAGATAGAGTGTGAGCAGGGGAGGGGCAAAGAGAAAGGGAGACAGAATCTGAAACAGGGTCCAGGATCTGAGCTGACAGCACAGAGCCCAACTCAGGGCTCGAACATATGGACTGAGGAATCATGACCTGAGCCAAAGTCAGATGCTTAACCAACTGAGCCACCCAAGTGCCCCAATGTTAGTTTCTTTTAAAGTTAAGTGTGAAAATGTGGCTAGGGATCCATCCCTAATCATATTCAGACAAGGGACAAATTGGCCATAATAACTCAAAATCAACACAGATATAGCAAGCAAATCAAATGACATCCCAAACTGGTCACAAGAAGAGGAAGACTTGAGGAAAGGGAAGTAAAATGTAAATATTCACATTATGAATATTCTTGTGGTGAAAAGAGAGCACTTCCAGTTAACATATTTTAGAAGGAAAACGATATATACTGGGCTAAGGGTCACGTGAGAAATGATGATGAAATGTGGTAAAATCAAGAAAAGGCAAAGAAAAATATTGATTGACAAAATTCTGAAACAGCCTCAATCAGCCCAAATAAGTAGTTACCATAACCTAAACTTTCCACTTTTATGTCAACAGATTACCTTTAATAACTACAATTGTCTTACTGAATCCCCTCCCTCTAATCTTGAGGCTTTGAGTCCACAAAGAAGTCTAAGACTTTATGACTCTTTACAAAATTTTATTGAAGTATAACTCCTTTTGGTCTGCCTTCTTTGACTCAGCTTGATTATTTTGAGATTCATCCGTGTTGTTTATATCGATAGTTCATTCCCTTTTATTGCTCAGTAGCATTCTATCATATGGATATACAATATTTTTAATCAATTCTACCTGTTGGAAAATATTTGGGTAGTTTCCCACTTTGGGTTATTATGAATAAAGCTGTGATTAATATACGTGTATGTTTGCAAGGACACGTATTTCTTTTCCTCTTGACTAAATATCTAGGAATAAAATGCCTGGATCATTGCAGCTGTATAACTTACTTTTTAAAACCTTACAAACTGTTTCTCTAACTGGTAGTACCATTTTGCATTCCTGCCAGTACTACATGAGAATTCCAGTTCCTCCACATCCTCATCAACACTTGATATGATTGAACTTTTTAAAATTTTAGCCATTCTTGAGGTACCTGAGTGGCTCAGTCAGTTGAGTGTCCAACTTCAGCTCAGGTCATGCTCTCGTGGTCTGAGAGTTCAAGCCCTGCATCGGGCTCTGTGCTGACAACTCAGAGCCTGGAGCCTGCCTCTGATTCTGTGTCTCCTTGTCTCCCTCTCTGCCCCTCCCCCACTCATGCTCTGTCTCGTTCTCTCTCTTAAAAATAAACATTTAAAATATTTTTAAAAAATAAAATAAAATAAAATTTTAGCCATTCTTGAGCACTGGGTGTTATATGGAAACCAACCTGACAATAAACTATGAAAGAAAAATAAAATAAAATAAAATAAAATTTTAAGCCATTCTAGTAAGTACATAGTTTTATTTTGAATTTCCCTAACAAGTAATGATATCGAGCACCTTTTCATGTGCTTATTTGACCATCTATATATGTTCTTTAGTGAAGGATCTATCCAAATCTCTAATTCATTATTTTAATTGCTTTATTTGTTCTGCTATTTTGAGTTTTAAGAGTTCTTTAGATATTTTAGATATCCTTCATCCTTTATCAAATGTGTACTTTGCAAATATTTTCTCTCAGGCCTTGTGGTTTATCTTTTCATTCTCTTAACTGTGTCTTTGAAGAATAAAAACTTTTATTTTGATGATGTCCAATTTTTTTTTCTTTTGGCATCATATTTAGGAAATAATTTACTTGTGAAATTATTTTTACCTTTATGTTGAAAGGAAATTTCTTGTAGGCAGCATACAGTTAATTCTTGTGTTTTTAAAAAAGTCTATCATATTCCTATCAATTGAGATATTTAAACTATATCCAATCAATTTGATTATTGTTATGATTTGGCTTAATCATGTTGTTATTTCTTTTGCATTTTTCTAACTAGTTCTTGTTCATTTCGATTTACTGAGTATCTTTTGTGGTTTCATTTTATCTCCTTTGTTGCCTTATTAGCCATAATTCTGTGTTGTGTTACTTTAGTGGTTACTTTAGGATTAATAGTATATGTAATTATCACAGCTTAACATCAAGTGGCTATACCACTTCATATATCATATAAGAATCTTACCTCCTATTTTTTCACTTCTAGCTTTTATGCTATTGTTTTCATACATTTTATTTATGCATATTCTAAAAAACTCCAATATACATTATTGTTTTTTTGTTTAAATTCAATTTCTATTAAAGTTATTTAAATAATACAAAGATATTATATATTTACCCATGCAGTTATAATTTCTGGTGCTCTTCATTCCTTTTTTATAGACTCATATTTCCATCTGTGGTAAAATTCTTCAGCTGAGGGCTACATTCAACATTTCTTATATTACAGTTATGCTAGCAATGCATTCTTTAAAATATTGTATGTCTAAAAAATTATTTATTTTGCCTTTGATGTGAAAGATATCTTCAGAGGATGTAAATCCTAGATTGATAGTTGTTTTTTTTTCTTTCAGTGGCTTTAATAATGTTGATCCACTGTTCTCACTTGCATTATTTCTAACAAAAAGTCTACTGATATCATTATGCTGTACATTTTTATCCTCTGACTTCTTTTAATATTTTTTATTACTGATTTTGATCAATTTGATTATGGTGTGGTTGTCTCCATGCTTCTTTTATTTGAGGTTTGTTGAATTTCTTGAATATTTATGATTACAGTTTTCCACAATTTTCCTTGGAAAATCTGTGGTCACTCTATCTTTATTTTATTTTTTGCCTTCGCTTACCTTTTTGCCCTCTACAATATTCTTAACAGTTGTTTATTTATTTTGAGAGAGAGAGAGAGAGAGAGAGAGAGAGAGAATCCCAAGCAGGCTCCGCACTGTCAGCACAGATCCTGATGCAGGACTCAAACTCATGAACCCTGAAGTCATGACCTGAGCTGAAATCAAGAGTTGGACACTTCCCCTCTCCAATACTCTTTATAACACTTCTGGTCCTTTTTCTTTTCAGTATTTAACTTTAGATAGATTCTATCATAGTGGCTTCAAGTGCGCTAACCTTTTCTTCTGCACTTTCTAATTTGTCATTCATCCCATCCAGTGCATTTCTCATTTCAGATATTGGGCCTTTTAAAAAAATATCTTTCATGTTTCTACTAAATTGTTTGAACATATAGAATACAATTGTAATCACTATTTTTTAATTAAGTTTTTTTATTTTTATACTCTTCTAAATTTATGTGCTATTATTGGGGCACCTGGGTGGCTCAGTCAGTTGAGCATCTGACTTTGGCTCAGGTCATGATTCACAGTTCATGAGTTGGAGCTCCACATCGGGTGCTGACAGCTCAGGGCCTAGAGCCCGCTTCCAATTCTGTGTCTCCCTCTCTCTCTGCCCCTCCCCAACTCACAGTCTGTCTCTCTCAAAAATAAATAAACATTAAAATTTAAAAAATAAATTTATGTGCTATTATAAAAAATAATGTGAAAACAGCCTGTACTGTCTCCAACTTCTATCATGGTTATATTTGGTAAAATTATGTTACAACTTCATACCAAAGTATTGACATTTATATGGTCAAGATACTTTAGTGTCTTTACTTAACTTCCAGTATACTCCAGTATACTTTACCTTCATCACACAAGGATGCCTCATATCAAGGCCTTTGATAGTTTTCCACTCCTTAATCCCTCCACCCCCATCTGTGAGCCCTGGCAGTCATTCCATCTATTTTCCACACTTGTAATTGTGTCATACACAGAACATTACATAAACATTTTTATGGTGTCTAATCTTTGAGATAATTTCTTTCACGCAGAATAATTCCCATGATGTCCATCCAAGTAGTACACATTATCAGTTGCTTCCTCCTTCTTATTGCTAAGTAGCATTCCAAAGTATGGATATTGCAGAGTTTATTTAACCATACACTCATTGAAATACATTTAGGGTGGGATTTTTTGCTCTGTTTTGTGTTTTATGTTTGTTTGTTTGTTTTTAGCTATTATGAGTAAAGATGCTATGAATGCTTCTGATTCTTCTGGGATAAACACCAAAAAAATGCAGTTGCTGGGTCATATTGGAACGTGTATGTTCATGGTTTTTATTATAAAAAACTTTCAAAATTATGTTATGGAGTGGTTCTATCATTTTACATTCCCACCAGCAATGCATGAGTGATTCAGTTTCTCTTTATCTTCATTAACATTTGATGTTATAACTATTTTTCATTTTAGTCATTCTGATAAGTACTGTAGTGATATCTAATTTTGGTTTTAATTTGCCTTTTCCTAATGGTTAACAATGTTGAACATCTTTTCATGTGCTTATTTGCAACCTATATATAGCCTTTAGTAAAATGCCTGTTCATTTCTTTTGCCCATTTTCTAATGGGATTATTATTATTATTATTTATTATACATACACACAAGCACAGACACACATACAAACCCTTTATTAGCTATTTGGAGTCCAAATATGTTTCTCTAGATCTGTAACTTGTATTTTATTCCTCTTTCACGAGGTCTTTCAAAGTTCAGACATTCTGAACTTTGATTAGGTCCAATTTATCTTTTTTTTTTTCCTTTTATAGATTGTGCTTTGGTTTCCAGTAGAAAAACTTTTTGTCTAGCCCTTTATTTGATGGCTTTCTCCTATCTTTTTTTTCTAAAAGCTTAAAGTTTCATATTTAACTCTGTGAATGTGAAATGTGAAATAATATTTGCATACGGTATAATATTAAAGTAAAGGTTATTGTTTTTTGTTTGTTTGTTTGGTTTTGCTTTTAGTTTATGGATGTTCAATTGCCCCAACACCATTGAATTCTTTTATACCTTTATGAAGAAAGCTTGGCACATATATGTGAGTTTATTTCTGTATTCTGTATTCTGTTCCATTTATCTCTGTGTAAATTCCATTGCCAATACCACACATTCATGATTACTATGGCTGTGGAATAGGCCTAAATATTCGGTAAAGTCATTCTACATTATTTTCTTTTTAAAAATAGTTTTACTTATTCTAGTACTTATTATCTTTACATATATATTTTAGAATAGGTTTATCTATTTCCACAAAATACATTGTTGTGATTTTGATAGAAATTCATTAAACCTATAGAAAAGTTTGAACCACATTTTCATCCTCACTATGTTGTTATCCCATTAACTAAGACAGTATTTCTTTCCATGGATCTGGGTCTTCTTTGATTTCTTTTATTAGCGTTTTGAAATTTTTAGCATACACACGTATGTGTTCTGTTAAGCATAGTACATGTTCTGTTAAGTTATGCATAAGTATTTCACTTTTTGGGGAGTGATGAAACCCAAATAGCATTCTGATTTTATTTTTTAATATACAGAAATGAGATCGATTCTAGATGTTGTAGCCTGTGACTTGCCAAGCTCACTTATTTGTTTTTGTAGGATTTTTATAGATTCCTTGGGAATTTCTATGTCAACAGTCATGTCATTTTAAAATAGGGACAGTTTTATTTCTTTCATTCCAGTCTGTAGAAGTTTTCTTTCCTTTCGTTGTCTTACTGCAGTGGCTAGAACTTTCAGTAGTATGTTGTAAAGAGTAGTGGAAATAGATATCATTGACTTGTTCCCAATCTTAACAGAAAAGCATTCAGTCTTTTACCATAAACATTATATTATGATTCTGACATTAAAAGGATGCTAGTTGTAGATACTTTATAGATATGTTTATCAGCTGAAGAATGTTCCCCTCAATTTCTAGTTCGCTGATTCTATCATGAATAAATGTTGAATTTTTGTCAAATTATTTTTTAATTCAAATAATATGAAGTTATGATTTTTCCTGTATACCTTGTTGATATGGCAAATCACATTTATTTCAAATGTTGAACCTGGCCTCAAATACCAGTAATAAACCCCATTTTATCATGGTGTATAATTCATTTTATATTGCTGGATTCAGTTTTCTAATGTTTTCTTGAGATTTTACATGTAATTTCTTTAGAGATATTGGTCTCTAAATTATTTCTCCTCCTTTCCTCCTCCACTTTTTTCCTCCTCCTTTCCCCTTCATCCTCCCCTCTTCCTTCTGCTCCTCCTCCCTCTTCTTCTTCTCTCTCTCTCTCTGTCTGGTACTGTCTTTTATTATGTTATTTTAGTATCAAGGCAATAGTAAGTACTCTTATCACAAAATGAGTTGGGAATGTTAGATATGTTCCCCTCCTATTTTAAGAGATAGTGTAGAATTGGTGTCAAATATTCTTTTAAGTTTGGTAGAATTCACCAGTGAAAGTGTCTGGATCTGACGGTTTTAGTGGGGGTGGGGGTGCTCTTTACTACATATTTAGTTTCATTAGTAGTTATAGGATTATCAGGTTTTTCACTTCAGTTCAGTTTCGGTAGTTTCTGGTTTTCAAGGAATGCAAAGTTACTAGTATTACTGTCTTATCATGGTTCTAATGGGAGCAATATCTATAGTGATATATCCTCTTTCATTTCTGATATTGATGGTATGTGCTTTTCTTCCTTCCAATCTTGGTCAGTCTTGTTACATATAGTTTATCACTTTAATTAATTTATTTTCAAAGAAACAGGTTTCAATTTCATTGATTTTTTCCTATTTATTTCCTGTTCTCTATTTCATTGATTATTGCTCTTATATTTAGTATCCCTTTCCTTCTGCTTGCCTGGGGTTTATTTTACCTTCTTTAGTTTCCTGAAGTAGGAACTTACATTATTGATTTGAGACCCTTCCTCTTTTGTGAGATAAGCATTTACTGCTGTGAATTTCATTGTTGGCACTGCTTTGGCTGCATTCCACTAATGTTGATAGGTTGTATTTTATTTTTTCTTCAGTTCCATGCAGTTTTTATTTCCTTTGAGACTTCTTTTTTATAGAAATATGTAGTTAAATTTAAAATTTTTATGTTATTGTTTTCTACTTTTATTCTACTGTGGTTGGAAAATATACTACATATGATTTCAATTCTTATAACTTTGCTGAGGTTTGTTTTATGGCCTGAAATATGATCTATATTCTGAATGTTCCTTGGGTACTTGAAAAAGGTGTACTTTATTTGTGTTGGGTGGAATACTATATATATGCCAACAGCCATGATTGTGCTGTTCAATTCTTCTATTTTCTTGACAATTTTCTGCCTAGTAGTTTCGTCAAGTCGTGTGTTGAAGTCCTCAACTATAACTGTGGAATTGCCTATTTTTCCTTTAGGCTCTATAAATTTTTTGCTTCATGTATTTTGAGGCACACACACTTAGAGTGTTCCATCTTCCTGGATTGATTATGTAATAGTCTTCTTTGTCCCTAAGAGTTTTTTTGCTCTAGATTATTCTTTACATTATATTTGTCTAGTCAAACCTGCTTTCTTCATTTATTGATGTTTGCATGGTGTATCTTTTTCATTCCTTTTACCTTCAATCTATCTATATTACTATATTTGAAATGAGTTACCTCTATAGAGCATATTCTTAAATCATATATTTTTAGAATCCATTCTGCCAATTCTTATCTTATAATTGGTTAATTCAGATGACTTACATTTAAAGTAAGTATTGATATGTTAGACTGTATGCCTGCCATTTTATTATTTGTTCTCTTTTTGTTTCCCGTTTTCTCTTTCTCTCTTTTAACTTTCCTGAGTTGAGTATTTTTAAGATTCCATATTGATTTATTTGCAACATTTTGGAGAGTATCACTTCACATTATTGTTAGTAGTTGTTCTAAATATTATAATATACATATCTAACTATCATAGTCTATTGCTATCAAGATTTTACCACTTCAGGTGGAGCACAGAAACCTTACTTTCATTTAGGTGACTTTATTGTCCTGCTTTTAAAATATAATTGTCCTACGTACTTCCTATGTATACACTGAGCACCATATCAAATGATATTACAATTTTGTAATTGTAATTTTGTTCAGCCATCTAATATGATTTAAGGTGGTAATGACAAGTGGGATGGTTTATGTTCTTTTCCTTCAGAATTTCTAGGATTTCTGTTATCATTTCCTTTTTATTTGGAAAATTTTCCTTTAATCATTCTCAAAGTGTAGACTTCCTAGTAACAAATTCTCTTAGTTTTTCTTTGTCTGAGAATGTATTTATTTCTCCTTCCTTATTAAGGGATATTTTTCACAATATAAAATTCGCAGTTGACAATTGTTTCCATTCAGTATCTGAAAACTATTGTACCACTTCCTACTGGTGTAGACGGTTTCATATAAGAAATTTGCTGTCATTCAAACTGGTGTTCCTCTATAATTTCTGTCTGCTTCAAGACTGACTCTTATCTCTAGTTTTCAGAAGTTTAATTATGATGGGTCATGGCATGGATTTCTTTGGGATTATTCCACTTGGGGTTGTTTTGAATCTGTACATTTATACCTTTTGTCAAGTTTGAGGACTTTTAACCATTATGCCTTCAAATACATTTCAGCTCCATTTGCCCTCTCTTCTCCTCTTTGGGGACTCCAATAATATAAATGTTAGCTCTTTTGGGGCACCTACGTGACTCAGTTGGTTAAGCGTCTGACTCTTGATTTCGGGTCAGGTCATGTACTCATAGTCATGGAATCGAGCCCCACAATGGACTCTGTGAGGACAGTGTGGAGCCTGCTTGGGATTCTCTTTTTCTCCCTCACTCTCTGTCCCTCCCCTCCTTGTCTTCCTCCTTCCTTCTCTACCTCAACATAAATAAATAAACTTTAAAAATGTTAGCTCTTTTGTTATGTTCCCACAGATCCCTGAGTTGTTGTTTATTATTATTTTTTCAGTACAGTTTCTCTTTGTTGCTCAAACGGGGTAAATTTTGTTAATTATCCTCAGATGCACTGATTTTATCTATGTCATTCCCACTCTACTATTAAGCCCATCCAGCAAGATTTTAAACTTTCAGTTATGTATTTATCAGTTCTATCACTTCAGTATTTAATAATTTGTTTCTTTGGTTCGAGTTTCTATTTTCTCATTTGTTTTAAGAATGTCTATCATTGCTCACTGAAGAACTCTATGATCTCTGCTTTAAAATCCTTGTCAGACAACTGTACCATCTGATTCATCTAAGTTTCGGCTTTTCTTTTTTTATTAATTATTTTTAAATTTCCAGTTTACATGTGCAGCTTACATCCTGTAAAAATATGCTGGTGGAATTTTGATAGGGATTACATTAAATGTGTAGATTGGGTAGTATAGAAATTTTAAAAATATTTGTTCTTCCAAACCAAGAACGTAGAATTTTAAAAAATGTTTCATTTATTTCTGAGACAGAGAGAAAGAGAGAGAGCAGGGGAGGGTCAGAGAGAGAGGGAGACACAGAATCTGAAGCAGGGTCCAGGCTCTGAGCTGTCAGCACAGAGCCCGACGCGGGGCTCGAACCCATGAACCGTGAGATCATGACCTGAGCTGAAGTCGGACGCTTAGCTGACTAGCCACCCAGGCGCTCCAAGAATGTAGAATTTTAAAATTTCTTTCTATCATCTTTAATTTCTTTCTTCCGTGTTTTATACTTTTCAGAATACAGGTCTTTCACCTCCTTGTTTAAATATATTCCTAGGTATCTTATGTTTTTGGTGCAGTTGTATATGGGATTGATTTCTTGATTTCTCTTTCTGCTGCTTCATTATTGATGTATAGAAATGGAATAGATTTATGTACATTGATTTTTGTATACTGTGACTTTAATGAATTCATGTAAAAGTTCTAGCAAAATTTTGGTGGAGTGTTTTGGGTTTTCTGTATAGAATATCATGTCCAAAGGTAGTGAAAGTTTGACTTCTTCCTTGATAATTTGGATGCCTTTTATTTCTTTTCATTTTGTGATTATTATGGCTAGGACTTCCAGTACTATGTAAATGTCAGAGTAGACATCCCTGTCAAGTTCTTCACTATAGAGGAAAAGCTCTCAGTTTTCCTCCATTGAGGATATTAGCTGTGGATTTTTCATATATGACCTTTATTGTATTGAGAGATCTTCCCTCTAACCCTACTTTGTTGAGGGATTTTTTTTTTCATGAATGAACATTGTACTTTGTTAAATGCTTTTCCTGCATCCATTGGGAGGATCATATGGTTTTAATGCTTTCTTTTATTAATATGGTGTATCACATTGATTGATTTGTGAATGTTGTACCAATATTGCAGCCCTGGCATAAATTTGACTTGATTGTAGTTAATGATTCTTTTGATGTACTATTGGATTTGATTTGCTAGTATTTCATTGAAAAATGTTGCATCCATGTTCATTAGGAATATTGGTCTATAGTTCTCTTTTTTAGTGGAGTCTTTGTCAGGGTAATGATGGACTCATAGAATTAGTGGACATTTTCCTTACATTTCTATTTTTTGAAATAGTTTGAGAAGAATAGGTATTAACTTGTCTTTTTTTTTTCCTATTGTGATGATGGGTTTATTTCTTTTCTTTTCTTTTCTTTTTTTTTTTTGAAAAAAAAAAAGACACATGTTATGTGTCTGTTGGCCATTTGGATGTCCTCTTTGGAGAAGTGTCTGTTCATGTCTTCTGCCCATTTCTTCACTGGGTTCTTTGTTTTTCAGGAGTGGAGTTTGGTAAGTTCCTTATAGATTTTGGATATTAACCCTTTATCTGATATGTCATTTGCAACTATCTTTTCCCATTTCGTTGGTTGCCTATTAGTTTAGTGGATTGTTTTCTTTGCCGTGCAGAAGCTTTTAATCTTGATGAGGTCCCAACAGTTTATTTTTGCTCTTGATTCCCTTGCTTTTGGAGATGTGTCAAGTAAGAAGTTGCTTTGGTGGAGGTCAAGGAGGTTATTTCCTGCTTTCTCCTCTAGGATTTTGATGGTTTCCTGTCTCGCGTTCAGGTCCTTTATCCATTTTGAGTTTATTTTTGTGTATGGTGTGAGAAAATGATCTAGTTTCATTCTTCTGCATGTTGCTGTCCAGTTCTCCCAACACCATCTGTTAAAGAGGCTGTCTTTTTTCCATTGGATATTCTTTACTGCTTTGTCAAAGATTAGTTGGCTGTATAACTCTGGGACCAGCTCTGAGTTCTCGTTTTTAGTGAGGTCTTTGGTTTTGGAATAAAGGTAATGCTGGCTTCATAGAAAGAGTTTGGAAGTTTTTTCTTCCATTTCTATTTTTTGGAGCAGCTTCAAGAGAATAGGTGTTAACTCTTCTTAAATGTTTGGTAGAAAGGGATACAGGAGTGCTGATGCATAGGAGCACATGTACCCCAATGTTCATAGCAGCACTCTCAACAATAGCCAAAACATGGAAAGAGCCTAAGTGTCCATCAACGGATGAATGGACCAAGAAGATGTGGTTTATCTATACAATGGAATACTACATGGCAATAAGAAAGAATGAAATCTGGCCATGTGTAGCAACATGGATGGACCTTGAGGGTGCTATGCTGAGCGAAATAAGTCAGGCAGAGAAGGACAGATACCATATGTTTGCACATATAGGAGGATTAGGAGGAACTTAACGGAGGACCATGGGGAAGAAGAAAGGAGGAAATAGTGGGGAAAGGGAGAGGCAAACCATGAGAGACTCTTGAATAATGAGAACAAACTGAGGACTGATGGGTGTGGGGGGTGAGGGAGGAGATGTGCATGGAGGGGGACACTTGTGGGGATGAGCACTGGGTGTTATATGGAAACCAACTTGACAATAAACTATTAAAAAAAAAAAAGTTTGGTAGAATTCCCCTGGAAATCCATCCAGCCCTGGACTCTTGTATTTTGGGAGATTTTTGTTTACTAATCCGATTTATTTACTGACTATGGGTCTGTTCCAATTTTCTATTTCTTCCTGTTTTTGTTTTGGTGGTTTATATGTTCCTAGGAATTTGCCCATTTCTTCCAGATTGTCCATTTTATTGGTGTATAAATGCTAAGAATATTCTCTTATTATTGTTTGTATTTCTGCAGCATTGGATGTGATCTCTCCTCTTTCATTCTTGATTTTATTTATTTGGGTCCTCTCTTTTTTCTTTTTGATCAAACTGGCTAGTGGCTTATCAATTTTTTTTTATTCTTTCAAAGAACCAGCTTCTGGTTTCATTGATCGGTTCTACTGTTCCTTTGGTTACGATGGCATTGATTTCTGCTTTAATCTTTATTATTTCCTGATTTTAGGTTTTATTTGTGGTTCTTTGTCCAGCTCTTTGAGATGTAGTGTTAGGTTGTTTATCTGAGACCTTTCTTCTTTAGGAAGGCCTGGATTGCTGTATACTTCCCTCTTATGACTGCCTTTGCTGCGTCCCAGAGGTTTTGGGTTGTGGTGTTATCATTTTCATTGGCTTCCATGTACTTTTAATTTCCTCCTTAATTTCTTGGTTAGCCCATTTATTCTTTAGTAGGATGTTGTTTAGTCTCCTAGTATTTGTTATCTTTCCAAATTTTTTCTTGTGGTTGACTTAGAGTTTAATAGCACTGTGTGGTCTGAAAATATGCACGCTATCATCTGTATCTTTTTGTACTTGTTGAGGGCTGATTTGTGTCCCAATATATGGTCTATTCTGGAGAATGTTCCATGTGCACTGGAGAAGAATGTATATTCTGCTGCTTTAGGATGAAATCTTCTGAATATATCTGTTAAGTCCATCTGGCCCAGTGTGTCATTCAAAGCCGTTGTTTCCTTATTAATTTTCTGTTTAGATGAGATGTCCATTGCTGTAAGTGATGTGTTGAAGTTCCCTACTATTATGGTATTATTATCAATGAGTTCCTTTATGTTTGTGATTAATTGATTTATATATTTGGGTGTTTCACATTTGGAGCATAAATGTTTACAATTTTTATGTCTTTTTGGTGGATAGACCCCTTAATTATGATATAATGCCCTCTTCATCTCTTGGTACAGTTTTTATTTTAAAGTCTAGATCATCTGATATAAATATGGCTATTCCAGCTTTCTTTTGGTGACCATTAGCATGATATATGGTTCTTCATTCTCTTACTTTCAATTTGAAGGTGTCTTTAGGTCTAAAATGGGTAAACAACATATAGATGGAACTTGTTTTCTTATCTTTTCTGTTACCCTATATATTTTGATTGGAGCATTTAGTCCATTGACATTTAGAGTGAGTACTGAAAGATATGAATTTATTGCCATTGTGTTGCCTGTAGAGTTGGAGCTCTGGTGGCGTTCTCTGTTCCTTTCTAGTCTTTGTTGCTTTTGGTCCTTTTTAATTAATTTTTTTCATCTTTTCTCCTCTTAGAGAGTCTCCCTTAAAATTTCTTGCAGGGCTGGTTTAGTTGTCATGAACTCCTTTAAGTTTTGTTTGTTTGGCAAACTTTTTATCTCTCCTTCTATTATGAATGACAGTCTTGCTAGATAAAGAATTCTTGGCTGCATATTTTTTCCCATTCAGCACATTGAATATATCCTGCCACTCCTTTCTGGCCTGCCAAGTTTCTGTGGATAGGTCTGCTGCAAACCTGATCTGTCTTCCCTTATATTTTAAGGACTTTTTTCCCTTGCTTCTTTCATGATTCTTCCCTTGCCTGAGTATTTTGTGAATTTGACTATGATATGTCTTGTTAATGATCAGTTTTTGTTGAATTTTGTGGGAGTCCTCTGTGCTTCATGGATTTTGATGTCTGTGTCTTTCCCCAGGTTAGGAAAGTTTTCTGCATTGATTTGCTCACATAACACATCTTCCCCCTTTTTTCCTCATATTCTGGGACCCCTATAATTCTGATGTTCTTCCTTTTTAATGAGTCACTGATTTCTCTTATTCTTATATCATGCTCTTTTGCTTTACTCTCCCTCTTTTCTTCTGCTTCATTATTCTCTGAAAGTTTGTACTCTATATCACAGATCCGCTGCTCTGCCTCATCTTTCCTTGCTGCCTTGGAATCCATTCGAGATCGCAGCTCAGTTATAGTATTTTTTTATTTTATACTTACTAGTTTTTACTTCTTTTGTCTCTGTAGAGAGAGATTCTAATTTATTTTTGACCCCAGCTAGTATATTATCATCATGATTATAAATTCTGGTTCAGACATCTTGCTTGTGTCTGTGTTGTTTAAGTCCCTGGCTGTCTTTTCTTCCTGCTCTTTCTTTTTAGGTGAATTCCTTTGTTTTGTCATTTTGAAGGAAGAAAAGGAATTAAAGGATAAAAAAATCAAAATTAAATAATTGAAAACAACACCCACAGCCACACCCACACAAATCAAATAAATGATGCTAGATCTTCAGCCTGTTTTTGCCCGGTTATTGAGAGGAGCTTGACTGATTAGAGAAAAAAGAGGACAAATTAAAATTTAAAACAACACACATACATAAAATCAAATAAATGATGCTAGATCCTTGGTGTGTTTTGGTCTGGTTATTGAAAAGAGCTTGATTAATTAGAGA
Source organism: Crocuta crocuta (assembly GCF_008692635.1). NCBI lineage: Eukaryota > Metazoa > Chordata > Mammalia > Carnivora > Hyaenidae > Crocuta > Crocuta crocuta. The sequence goes on from NW_027533098.1 coordinate 123,976, forward strand.
CAACGTGGAAAAAAATAAAATTAAAGAATTAAAAACAACAACAACAACAACAACACACACACACAATCAACTAAGTGATGCTAGGTCTTAGGTGTGTTTTGTTCTGGTTATTGAAAGGAGCTTGATTGATTAGAGAAAAAAGGGGAAATGAAAAGAAAAAAAATAAAACGTTTGAAAATTTGAGAAAATAAATACGATGAAATAGAATAACTTGAAACGATGGAAGTAAAATAGAATTTGAAGAATTTACTATAAAGTAAAAATTTTAGTCAAAAAAGGAAATTTTTTAAATAAAAATTTAAAATAAGAATAAATTTTATCTTTTTGTACTGAAGTAAAAGAAAAGAAACAAAAAAGAAACAGAAAAAAAGAAAAGTGAATAGATGGATTAGTGAGCAGACTGAAATACAATTGATATTACATTGTTTTACCCTAGAAGTTAACCTATGAAACACTTTATAGTAAGTGCTAAGAAGGCGGAGAGATTTGTGGTGTTCCCGAAGAGCAAGGTTGGCCCAGTTTGCGGGGGGAGTTATTGTAACGGCTCCATTCTCCACTAGACGATGCTCCTTAGCTTACTGGAGTGGATTCTTGTGGCACCTGTATGTGTGTATAGGTATGCACAGGTGGAATGAAAATGGCATCACCCAACTACCAGGTCTAGTATCGGAACTCTGTGCTCTCCCCAACCAGGTATTGCACACTCATCCTTTGTCTCTGGTCTTCATGCAGTCCACACTTTTACACTGTCTGTAACCACGCCATCAGGTTGTGTCACCTCCCTCATGAGTTTTATCTGAGATACGGCTGTGTTTCCTATCCCCTCACTTCTGAGACTGTGGGCAAGGTCTCACCGAGCAATGGCTGGGTGCCAGCCACACCCAGGAACATTCGCAGGACCCTGCTGCTGCTGACGTCCAGAGACTTGTGACTGGGTGCCAGCCCTCCCCAGAAAAAGTTCACACAATTGTGTAGCAGCAGCGTTTCTGTGGTTATGGAAAATCATGCATGGCCCGAGGACCTCCCAGAACCACTTTTCTGGGAATTCACCCTTCCCACCAGAGCATCACTAGGTATTTGAGCTGTGGAGTTTCAGACTCTGCACCCTCCCTATTTATAGAGTCTTAATGGAATTTAAACCCTCTTCTTTCTCCTTTCTCCCTTTTTAGTTCAGTCCCTGTGGCTATTTCCACTTTTCCACTTTCCCTCCAGCTGCTTTTGTGGGGGAGTGCTTTTATCATACTCTCACCCTTGTCTCCATCCTCTCTCTGCAAGCAAAGAGCTCCCTGCCCTCTGTTGATCCTCTCTGCATACCTGATGAGTTCTATGGTTCAGGTTGTGCAAATCAGTTTTCTAGGTGTGCAGGATGGTTTAGTGTTGATCTGGCTGTATTTCATGTACACACGACAGAAAGAAGACTTCCATGCTTTTCTGCCATCTTGGAGTCTCCTCTGGCTTTTCTCATTTAAGTTATGATTATCCTGGTTTTTGAAGTAATGAGGGATTTTTCTATTATATCCCAGATATTTGGGGTACTACGTTGGGAGACTCTGGATCCTATTTAATATTTTTTTTAGTAGGTAGTTTCCATACACAGATATGGCTTAAGAGACAGGCAGGTATGAATGCACTCATCCGAGTGCATCAGAGTAAGATGTCACTCTCTTCTTTGGTCCCACTAAAACCTTTCTTGGCAGAGGGGTGCATTGGAATCACGCCCTCTCATCACATCTGAGATGGAGTGTAAGATCAGAGTCCTGCTAAGAGCCAATCACACCAGGTTGGGGGAAGCAGAAGGCTAATCACTCTGCTTTACTGCTATAAGATGGGAGTGAAAGTTCATCTCACCAAGGTGTCCCATGGACCCAGTGGGGGTGGAGGATGGAAGAAAAGCAGATTGGCCATTAGGCTTTACTCCCAATATTTTATGTCTCATTGATGGCATCTAGGCAGCCCAGCTTCCTCCTTCTATCTTTCAGAGGTTTCCTGCATGTGTTTGCTGTATTATGTTCAGGGATTTTCATTTGTGAGGGGGAGAATCTGGAAGGAACAGGACTCTTCCATCTTGGTCAAAACTAGAAGTCCTATAATAACTGTTTTAATGCACTTGTTTGCTAATTCTAACATCTGTTTGAATCCTGGATCAATTTCTATGGATCCATTTCTCTCATGATGGCTCCTGTTTTCAGGATTTTGTGCATGTCTAGTAAATTCTGATTGGGTTCCAAACATTCCAAATTTGACCATGCTTGGAGCTAGGCAGTTTTGCTTTCCTGTAAATATGCTTGAACTTTGTTTGGGGATGTTGTTTAGTTATTTGGAAACATTCTGATTCTTTTGGATCTCGCTTTTTAAGATTTATTTAGTGGGACCAGAGCTGGGCTTAGTCTGTGGTTAATTGTTCTCTATTGTCAAAGTAAAACTCTCATCTATTCAATGGTACCATTTGAATGTGCCATACGTCATGAGGTTTCCAATCTAACTAGTAGGAACAGTAAACTCTCAGCCCATTTTGGGGTAGAAGGAGCTAGAAACTAGGAGACTCCTTTTGCATTGTCCTTCCTTCACCCTTAGGCATTTTCCTCATAAGCATACATAGATATGAGCACTCATATGTTTGAGCAGGACTCTGCAGATCTTTAGGGACCTTTCTATGTAGCTTCCTCCTCTATGGTACCGTATCTTGTTAATTCTAGCCATCTTGGTCTCCCCAGACTCTCTACTTTGTCTCCTTTATTCAGGGTCACTAGCAGGCTCTGCCTGGGTTCCCCTCCCTGCATCATATCCTGGAAACTTTCAATGCAGTGAGCTGGGCCAATTATAGGGCTTACTCATTTGTTTCCCATCTCTCTGGGACCACAGTCATTAATTGTCTAAAGTCCACTGTCTTGAAAACAATCATCTCATGTATTTTATTTATTTATTTATCATTTATTTATTTAATTATTTATTGTGGTAGAAACACACAAAAAAAGACAAAAATGTTTGGTTGTTCCAAGTAGAATGGTAAACCTTATCCTTGTTACTCCATCTTGTCTATAACCAGAATCATTATCACTTCACTCTTTCTGTTTTTAGCAGACTGTTTTTTCTAAATACTTCTATATTTTTTATTCAGTCTGATTCTCATTATCAGCCTGCAAAGGTGATTAGGTAAGTGTTTGACAAAGGAATTTTGCACACCGAGTAACTGTTTTGCCTGTTTGAGTCCTAAGTGAATAGCCTTCACATTCCTAGACATCAGCTGCTGTCTCTGTACTGTTTGATCACTCTATATAAAATATAAGTAACTGAAGGTACAGGTTACACTTTTCCTTTATCCTTTGACAGGGTCTTAATATTTCTAAGTTTTCCACATGATGACTTACTCATTAGTTTATTCTACTAGGCACCTGTGATTACTTATGTCTTAGTTTTATCTTTCAAGTATATATTATAAATGAACAATAAAAATGAAATTTATACATTACAGTCCCATATTTCTAGGTATGGAAATTACCCTGTTTAAAGCAAACCAGAGAAGTAAGCATCACTAGAGAAAGAAGTCAAGAAAGCTATCTCATGTACCCCATTCTTACATACACTCCACATAGATAGTTTGATAATCCCATTTCTATAATTATCTATTCTACTTCCGTCAAACATAGTGTTTAATGTTCTGCTCAGTATCAATTATCAGAAATTACCTGCCCTACTTATTCAAGACATTTATTACATGCTAATTTATAGTAGACCTGAAATTTACACTATCCCTTAAATTTTGAGTTATATGATATTCATTCCAGGCCATTAATCTTTGAAAATCACTATTCAGTTTATTTGTATGTTGAGCAAACATAAACATTCTCAACTTTTTTTTCTTTTTGAGACAATTGTTTTCAATCATTAAATATTCTATGTAAAAAATAAAAATGTAAAAATATTTAACTTACAATTCTCTTTCTTACATGATCTATCTAAAGAAGTGAATAGAAACAACCTATAGAACAATGTACCTGAATATAATTGCAATCACTCTCTACACATATGAATTAAGAAATATCTTTTTAGTTCTTTAATGTTCCTGTACAAACTTATGAAGGAATTCTCAATTAGAGATCTGTCCCACAGAAGATTTGAAGCTGATCTGCTTCCAGTCTTCCCAACATGGAGTTGCCAACATACAATTGGGTGATTTTTTTTTCCTTTTGCTACACTAGAGAGAGTGGGAGTCAGAAATCCTGGTGCCTTCAGTATCTTGGTGATGGGACCACATCAGTGAAAATGTACCCTTCGTGATTTCATTTAATATAGCCCTAGCCTGGAACACAAATTCCATTTGTTATAGAATCTCATCATCACTCTTTGTACAATTGACCCAGTGAACAACTAGATAGCAGGTGATTAATCAAACATAGAGAAGGACACACACAAGTGCTCTGAGGACCAGAGAAAGGTGTGAGCCTGAAGTGATCATGGAAGGACTTATGGCAACATCATGCTCAACCACTTAACCAGGCCCAGAAACTTAACCCAGGTTAGAAACTCAACTGGCAAAGCACATGTATTTGTTTTCCTTATGAATATGTGGAAGTATGTAGGCGAGGCAAGAACTTGGAAATCTGTACCTCCCATTTGGCTTCACTCATCTGGGCTTCAGTGGCTCAGGAACCCTAAAGCTTCATGGGCAAGGGCTGTTGCTTGGTGAGCCTGAGCTTCTCCAGAAGCTGGTCTTGGACCCTGAATACCTGGCTCTGAGGCACTTTACTCCCTCTAGAACCTCTTAGGTGCTCCAGGCCATCCTCAATCACCCCATTCCCTTAGACAACCTCAGGCCTGCTCTGTATCCCACAGCCACCATCATAGGCTCGGACATGTCAGAGCAGGGGCATTCCTTTGGGCTTGACCTGGGTCAACCAGCCACAGCCCACTTTAATCCTTGTTTTGTACACACACACAACAGTACACATCTTTCTATGGTTTGGATATAGAACACTATTTAACTACTGTGAAAGGAGAATTATTTTAAGAGTTAGACACAAGCTCCTTCAAAGGAAATTTTAAAACCTGCCTCACAACTGGGCAGTAAGAACACCACTGGCAAACACTAGGCAGTTGCCATGATGTTGGTGACCAAAGCCTGAGTTAGCAGGGCTGTCAGGATTAGAAGTGTACTGGGCCCCAGCATCCTTTCTTTGTCCATCCATCTTCTCAAGAGAATGGGGAAAGCATTCCACCAATGAGTAGTTCCCAGTGGCACACTTCTGTTTCTCCTATTTTCATCATGAAGGCACTAAGGCTTTTTGCTTATGGCACCATTACCTGTCTTTTGCCAAGTATAAAACTGTTCATTTATATAATTGTAGCAGTATCTTTTTATGAGAAAATGTACCATTTACTTTGTAGGTCTCTGTCAGTGTCTCATGCCAAGCTTTCTGGGTCACAGGCAACCATTACACCAAATCAGTCAGGACCCCAAATATCTCATCTGCCACACAAAACCTCAGAGGTGAAACATTTAGGAGAGGAGAAGATAATTTGAAATACAGTGCATTTTTATGACTATACAAATGAAAGATTATTTCATTTTTGTTGTACTAAGGAATAGGTTACCCTTCTGTATGAAAAAGTCATAATGCACAAAATATTTTTAAGAGACTTTCATATAATTTTTCATCAACTCAATATAAACTGAATTATTTTTGTGGATACTTAAAAATCTTCCATGAGTCAGTACATAAGGCAGTACTACAATGTTTCATAAGACTTCAAGATCATTGCTTTTCAGTCTAAAATAGATATTAGGATGTTGCTAAGAGGAAACTGAAAGGAGACTAAAGAATCTGCTGATGTATAAAAATGTTTAATTTAAAGTAAAGTGTCCTGCTATAGGACTAAATGAACAAGGCAAGCATTTACAATAGAGACACAATCTATCCAAACTCTTAAAAACAAAAAGAATCAAGAAAGAAGGTCACATCTGTTTCACCAAGCAATGATTGTTCCAAAGCACATTATCCTTATAAATAACAGTTCCAAATAGAATTCTTATTGTTCTGTTTAGCAGTGGCACAATATTCAGGAGCTCTGTAGAATCACTTAGACTGTGTAAATGGCAGAGGATAGCTATGTTTGTTTTTTGAGTTTCTTTATGAAATCTAATAGCTACTTATTTGAGCAGAAATATATAGACCTTTACCTCCTTAGCTGTGTGTCCCTATCTCTCTTAAATACAAAAGCATTGCTTCACTTAAAATCATTACTTACTATTTTGCTTTCCCTCATAAATATCACATAGACATATACATAGACACATAGACTCTAGCATTTCCTAGGTTTCTACCACAGTCAATTACTTTTTAACCATCTAATCTAGAATTATGGTGGATTCTTTTTATTTTTAATTTGAGTACAGTTTATGGTGGATTCTTGAAAGGATATTTAAGAACTAAAATATCTGGTTCTGGAGATAGTTTACTATATTTTCTGGAACAATAGACATCCATCTATGAATAAAATAATCCTTGAAGACATGCTTTGAATAAGTATACATGTTTACTGACTACCCATCCGTGGGCTCGAGTTTATGGGGTGGCAGTCTTAAATATCTGAAACATTTAAAATAGACTAGGATCAGTGCTTGAATAGAGGTATCAACCCATTATTTTTAAAAATGAGTTTTAAAGGTCATGAAAAGAAAAAAAAATATGGGCATATTTAGTTCAAAATGCTCCAGAGAGAATAAAGAAATTAAGCTACACTTGTGGGCATTTATCCAAAGAAAACAAAAACACTAACCCAAAAAGATATATGCCATCCCATGTTCACTGCAGCATTATCACAATGGTCAAGACGTGGGAACAACCTAAGCTTCTGTCAATGGATGAATAGATAAAGATACAAAACACACACACACACACACACACACACACTGACACACTCACACACAGAGAAGAACATTTTTCAGCCATAAAAAAGAATGAAACAACATGGATGGACTTTGAAGGCATTATGTTAAGTGAAATAAGTCAGACAGAAAGACAGATACAATACGATTTCACTTATATGTAGAATCTAAAACAAAACAAGTTCACAGATGCAAAGAACAGGTTGATGATTGCTAGAGCCAGGGAGTTTGGGGGGGTGAGTAAAATGTGTGAAGGTGTCAAAGGTGCAAACTTGCAGTTATAAAATAAATAAGGTATAGAGATGAAAAAAAAAAAACCTAATGAGCTTTGAAAGGTCAGGAAAGGATAAAAACAATGTGGGCATGGCCAGTTTACCAATTTACTGTCTCCATTATCAAGTTGCCCTTGTTTGGAAGGCACACATAATTATACAAAGCAGAAATGGAAAAGTGCTCCAAGAGAGAGGAACATGGGCTGAAGGATGATAGGAGCTAAGAAGAGGATGGATCTGGGGAGAGGTATCAGGGAGCCTTCTGACTGTGTGATTCAGGCTGAGCTATGAAGGACAGTGAGCATTTTGACAGAAAGCAGATGAAGACTGAAGGAGAAAAGTAAACAAAACACAGAAACTGAAAATATAGGAAATATTAGGTAACTCACAAGCTACCTTTCCTATTTAGTATAAAAGTGAAGTGCAATTAAGAAGTAGGAATCTACCAAAAGGGAAGAAATAGAGACAGGAAAACCATTTCCCTCTGCTCTTGACTCTTTTCTTCTATGCCTGCCTTGCAGTTTGCACATCTCCTTTCTGCTAAATTCTTTCCCTCTGCTTTCAAATATACTCAAATTTTTCCATCCATAAATAAGGATCAACACTCTTCCCTCATCAGGTATCATTTGTGCAGCCACCAAATCTCTTGTTTCCCAATCTTTCCAGCCTTCAGATAGTGTGGCTGATATGGGACTGCAGTGATTTGCTGTGACCAGTGAACAAGAAGGGAAAGTCATGCATGTTCTGCCATGTTCCTGTGATGATAAAATGTCACCTAGTGATGTATTTGCAGAAGAGTGTGATCATCACATTTGGGGGGAAATGTCACTTTAATGAATATTATATTTTACATTGTATATGTAAAAGAAATACATATTTGTGTTTGGATCAGAACTGCCAGAAATAACTTTAAGCAGCTGCAGAGAGGATAGGAATTGCTTTTTCCACATCAGACTTATCAGAGTGTGTGTGAAATAGAATGCATATATATATTATATCTTGCATGTATATATTTACATATGTGTCTATATATACGCATATATAAATATATATATAACAAAGGAATGATGAAAAGGAAGGCATAACTTAATACTTTCATTAATTCTTTCATTTAAAGTCTTAGTGACTAATATAAGCCCTGCTTACGAAGATTTCTTTCCAGAACTTCAAAAAAATTTTTTTTATTTCTAGGAGAGAGAGAGAGAGAGAGCGTGAGCAGGGGAGGGTCAGAGAGAGAGGGAGATACAGACTCTGAAACAGGCTCCAGGCTCTGAGCTGACAGTCAGCACAGAGCCCGACGCAGGGCTCGAACCCACGAACCGCGAGATCATGACCTAAGTGAAAGTCGGACGCTTAACCGACTAAGCCACCCAGGCGCCCCCAGAACTTCAAATTTTATGATTTCATGCAATTTTCTAAAAAATGTTTTATAACCACTTAATTAACATACGACTTGGGTTAAGGAACTGCATTTAAAAATGATAAACTCTGCAGTTAAACACCACAGTGTTGAAGAGGGACCTGATTCCCTGACTATGACGTCAAGAGGCACAGATGTCTAGTCCATAATGAGTGAACAGACAGAGCAGCATCAGACCCAAAGCACTGAGGACTTCACCCTGGCCCAACAGATTACTCAATGTTTACTGTAAATGTTTTGTAATGTTTTGTAGCTTCCTCCATATTGGATATTTTACATCCATGATAGTACTGCCACTCTTTGGAAGGTGCTTAGCCTGTACTGAATTATGGCTTTTTCATCAAGGCTATTTCAATATCTGGATATAGAAAGCATACATTACATAAATAATCATCAACCTCTATCCTCAATAGTAGACTATATTCTCTGGCTCTGTATCATAAAATTATCTTTCCTTCTAGTTCAGTAGTTTGAGGTAAACAGCCTACTCAATGGGTCTCCTAAAATAATTTAGGATATTTTTCTGTGAATAAAGAGTTGACATGGTTCCTGGTCTCAGGTGCTGTGACTGGTAGACTCCGTGTCTGTGTAAAACCCAAGCTGTCCTTTTTCCATAATAAGTGGAATCTTTAAGCCATATTTTGACAGGGTACATGGAGGTCTCTAAGAATACCCCCTTTGGGACTAGACTGAGATCCTCAACTCTCCTCAAACCCTAGAGGCATCCAGAGCCTCCCTATCACCCCTGATACCATACTCCACAATGTTCAATCTCAAATGAGCCCCTCCTGGGTGTCATCCTCAGTTGGATAAAGCTTCTGGAGGACAATGACTATCAATCAATAGCCCCTCTAATCGCCTGCTTCCAGGCCAGGGTTGGCCTCAGTTTCCTGATGAATGAATATACAAATGAATACTGCCAGGGGGTTAACATGGAGCTACATCCGCACAATTTTGCAATGGAAGGGGAATCCTAGTGAACTGGCAATTGCAGGCACACTTAAAAGCTCCAGAGGGAAGCTCCTAATATGAATGGATTGGAAGGAAATGGACAACTAGAGATTGGCCCTGCATTAGTGAAGGAATCATAGAAAGGTGCTCTAGAGTATGGCAGCAACAGAAACAAGGATGGAGGGATGGTCCAGTTGAATAGTGTAAACTTTAAAGGAATAACCTCCTATGGAGCCTAAGTGTCAGGAAAAAGACAACAAAATGGCAAAAGGGGAAGTATTACTTATATCCAGGAGAACCAAACAAAAATGAGTTAAGAAGAAGGTATGAATGCAATTTTTAAAGAAAAATGATGTCACATAATGTACAGAAGACTCATCATAGTTCATTTAATTTGCTTCATTTAGCTTATTGATATGTCCCATTCACCAGTCATTACTGTAAGAGTTGCACAAATAGACCTCCTCTGGGGCATATAGACAATTAAAAACAAATAAACAACTATAAGATATGCCAGATACTTTAAAGAAGAATAATAGTTTGAAAGAATGGAGAGTAATGATATAGAAGAATGCTATATTTGATGGAGCAGACAGAAAAAACTCAGAAAAGGAAAAAGTTAAGCAGAAAATAGGGTGATGTGTTGATGAGTCTTCAGGTTGGTGTTAGAGGGAAATGTTCCAGAGTGGGAGAAGAGAACATGTAAAGGTGCTGGGACAGCAGCATACTTAGGTACGTTAGACAAGTTAAGAAGATGAGTCAGCAGAGCCAAGTGAGTCTTACACACAACTGGTCAGGGCTGGTCATGTATGCATTGAAAGCAGTACCAGCACTACTGGACTTTACTCTTAAGTGAGATGGGAATCCCAAAAGAACAGAGTAAAGGGCTAGCATGGGACTGGAACACAGTGGGCATCAAGAGGAGAAGCTCATGGATATATAATTGAGAACTTAAGGTATAAAGCATGACTCAGGGTAGAACTTCTACACAAAGAAGGAATGGAGCTGGGAAGAAACTGAAGAAGAAACAAAAGCCAGGGAAATCCAGACAAAATCCAGTGATAACTGTGCCTTTGGTGCTGCTAAGCACTGTCAATGTCTTGAGATTTGTACATTTTGACCATGGATTTTCTCCCACAACTCTGTACATAGGGAAGGCAGATTCACCACAAACCATCCATAGAACATCCTCAGTATTCATTCACAATTTCCTTCCTGAAAGTCACTAAGGCCCAGTTAGGAGAAAAATGGCTAAGGTCTCCTTCTGAAGGCCCTGTCTGCTGAAATGTGTGCCTGTTGGCCTTCTTTTGCAGCCCTTTCTGGATCTGTGGGTAGCCACATCCTTATAGAGACCCACACTTGGCTGATAAAGGGGTTCAAAATATGCTACCCCAAAATGTGCCACTCAGCCCTAAGAATTATTTTCAGCAGAAGGCAAATAAGAAAAGGCAGACACAAGAACAACTCTCTGCTCTTCCCCTATTTATATGAAAACAGAACATAGAGTCCCCTTGTGAAGGTGTTCCTTCCTCCCCTCACGTCCATCAAGGAAGAAAATAATGGCCTTATCATGGGCAATGAGAGGACACTAAAGCAGAGTCTCCACAAGCAAACTTTAATAATGAGCTCCTATCTACCATTAGTTTCCTCTTATATTTGCCACTGGTTAAAGCCTCTCCCTTACCCTGTCACTTACCTACAAATTTATTGTTCTTTTGTTAAGATGCCATGTAAGCCCAAGTTCCAAACACTTCTTTTGAGTTACCCATCACTGAGTACTCCATGTGTATGTTCAATGCACACATTAATATACTGTTTGTTTTTTCTCTTGCAGAGAAATTTGCAAAGCCCCAACTCATGACCCTAAGATGGGTACAGGAAAATCAATTTCTTCCTCTACACTAGGTACTGTAATCTCATTGCAGCAGCCTCCAACTTTTACACATATGAGATTCTTGCTCAAGCATTATTTTGTCATATCATTTTCCTTAACAGAAGCTGGAATATTGAACAAAAAGTCCATAGGGAGGGTACAAAATACTTTTGAAAGTCACCTATCAAAAAAATGTAGGTGATATCATAATAACAATATTTTATCATGTATTCATATAACAATAAATGCCAAATAGAGCAATGAGTCACATTTATCCTTTTCTCTACTATCCACAATGGATAATAATTTGGTTAACATCTACAATGGGAGACAATACTATAACTTCTCTAAGTTTTATTCAACAGAGCAACTGTTTAATAGTTAAGCATTTTATATTTATCAAAGATGAAGACCTTCAGAATAAAATGATCCTTTGTGTTAGCAATTTATAGGAAAATTACTGAGTCATTCCAAATCCTTTGAGAATCAGAGTTCACAAAGAGGAACCATATTCAGTATGCTCAATTAGAATATGCAAATAAAAAAGCAAATAATGATTACTCTGCTTAAAAAACTAACATTCTTGGGACATCTGGGTGGCTCAGTCAGTTTAGTGTCCAACTTTAGCTCAGGGCATGATCTCATGGTCTTGTGAGTTCAAGCCCCATGTTGGGCTCTGTGCTGACAGTACCAAGCCTGTTTCAGATCTTCTGTCTCCCTCTCTTTCTGCTCCTCCCCTACTCATGTTCTGTCTATCTCTCTCTCAAAAGTAAATAAACATTAATATAAAAAAAAAAAACCCTAACATTCTCTAGGTAAATATAACTTAGCAAAATTGTTCCAAAACATACTGACTGATCTTTCCCCATTACTGACTTCTACAACATCAAAATCCTAAAAGGACCTTAAAGATGCTAACAAACAAACAAACAAACAAACGAAAACAGAATATGATGATCATTTCCTTTGTTCTGCATAGTAAACACTGGTATTTCCCAAGCTCTTCATGCAGCAAAATTCAGAATATTTGAAATGATTCAATTATTTCTCAGTAACATCATCCAAAGCATCAGAACATTAGTCTTACTATCTTGTTCAGTGTTCTCATTTTTCAGGTTGGAGATACTGAGGCTGAGGCAACACCTGTGTAGATCTCAGTTCTGGATCCAGTCCTGGGTCCTTTCACAAAGCCTTGCTGCATTCAGAGAGGGCTGGCATTCCAGAGGAAACCTTTCTTAGGTAATCATAATAAGGATGAAGAAATCTTCCAGCAAAGCCTGGCAAATCTGCTTACAACCTGATATCCAGCAAAGGAGCTTCACAATCCCAATGGAGAGCCAGAGGGCTTGAGACAAGTCAAATATACATCTGAGAAATCAGATCCAAGTGTGAAAGCTGTCACTTGTTCCTTATACATACTTTTCTCTACAGCCATTTTTATTTTTGTTTTTCATTGCCTCACCATTTCATCCTAGAGGCATCTCTTAACCTGCATAATTCAGTCACGTGCTCTCTAGATGCCTTCCCCCACAAAGCTGCAGATTTGGGTTTGTCCCTCAGCAAGTCCACCTTCAGTGTAAAGGCATTAGTATATCCCCTGCTTTCATACCTCGCCACAGCAGCTTCCCAGAGAACAGGCCCTCCCACTGATCAGGCACACAGAGTTCACAGGCCACAGACCCAGACCCACCCACACAAGGCTCTGAGTCACCACCTGTTTCTTTTCTTCTCAGTTGTAGTTTTCCCCTTCCAATTCCCTACCCTAGAGAATCTCCTCACATCTTACCTGGACAATGTGTGAGGCATTATCTTGTAAGTACAGTTTTCTGTTACCCTGCTATGATAATTTGCATTTTAAATTACTGCAGTAGGGCAGATTTTATCACAAAACTGAATTTCAAAGGAGTGCAAAGTCATGCAATTAACCTGCATAGCTAAAGGATCAAGTAAATTTCTCAGCACTACAGCCATTAACCCTACATATAAAAGTCAGTTCTATGAGGTGGTGGGTGTCAATTTTTAGGACATTTAATGAGGAAGATGACAGCATCTCATCTAATTTTACTAACATTAGTATGCTATTGCATGATATTAGGGAAGGAAAAGCAAATAGTCAAAGAGATTCTTCTGCCTTCAGAAGCAAATGGAAATACGTAGTTCCTTTTTTTTTTTTTTAATAGTTTATTGTCAAATTAGTTTCCACATAACACTCAGTGCTCATCCCCACAAGTGTCCTCCTCCATGCCCATCCCCCCCTCCCCCCACATCCATCAGTCCTCAGTTTTTGTCAGCATTCAAGAGTCTCTCATGGTTTGCTTCTCTTCCTTTCCCCCACCATTTCCGCCCTTCTTCTCCCCCTTGTTCCTCCGTCAAGTTCCTCCTAATCCTCCTATACATGCAAACATATGATATTTGTCCTTCTCTGCCTGACTTATTTCGCTCAGCATAACACCCTCAGTAGTTCCTTTAAATCACTTCCTTTGTATCATCTCTCTGCATTCAGCTACTTGACAAAAGTCAGAAGGTGTTCTGATTTATGAAAGTATCTAGATATATTCGGAACTATACAAATCTTGTTTAAAAATCCTCCTTATTGGTGTTTTCCAACTGAGAAAACATCAGAGATTTGAGTCCATTTTTAAGTTCTGAGGGAGATAAAGGCAAGTAGATTATAAGGGGAAATAATTCCTATATATGATTATTGCCTTTAAGGCTAGCATCTTCCTAGAGACAAAGAAAATGACACATATAGCCAAAAAAAAATCACATGAATTTTAATTGTGTGATGTGTAGAAAGAAATTGTCCCCATAATCCCATTTAAGTATAAATTTATATTTAATAAAACATTAGATATAAGTGTACCTATGAAAACATAAATATAAGCTGTTACCAAAACAAACAAAAATTTAAAATACTCTCAGGCTGAAAATAGTGTCACTTAGAGTTCCCAATCTGGTGCTCAATACAGAATCGAATTGCAGTTTCAACCTCCTCCAGAAATGTAGTGTTAACTGGTCAGCCAGGAATTTTTCACTCCAAGCCAGTGAGTCTGTCACCAGAGAACTCTCCACCTCTCAAAGATAATGCAACATATATCATAAGACACCTTGTTTTTCCCTAGAAAGTGGCCTGCCTTGTAACAATTTTTTTCTTTTGCTAATAACTTTCTTGCCCTCATCTTCTTTCTATAAAAGCCTTTCATTTTAATCTGACCATGTGTATCAACATGGATGGACCTTGAGGGTGTTATGCTGAGCAAAATAAGTCAGGCAGAGAAGGACAAATACCATATGATTGCACGTATAGGAGGATTAGGAGGAACTTAACAGAGGACCATGGGGGAGAAGAAGGAGGGAAATAGTGGGGGAGGGGGAGAGAGGCAAACCATAAGAGACTCCTGAATACTGAGAACAAACTGAGGACTGATGGGTGTTGGGGGGGGAGGGGGGAGATGTGCATGGAGGAGGGCACTTGTGGGGAGGAGCACTGGGTGTTATATGGAAACCAACTTGACAATAAACTATTTGTGTAAAAAAAAAAAAAAAGCCTTTCATTTTGTATAACTTCTNAAAAATAACATATTTTTGTAAAAAAAAAAAAAAAAGCCTTTCATTTTGTATAACTTCTTGAAGCCTCCTCTACTTTCTAGATGGAGTTCTGCCCAATTCATAAATCATTTACTAAAGCCAATTAGATCTTCAAGTTTACTTTGTTGAATTTTGTTATTTAACAAAGACATGAGTCTTTTTTGGAAGCAGTCAACAGAAAGATGAATATTAGCCTCTTAATCATCTCCAATGGATGGGCTGAAAAACCAAGTCATGGAGTTTTGCAATTTCTTCAACTATCAAATTAGAGCCTAAATGGAGGATAAATCTAATTTTTGTACAGTAACAAAAATATTTATTTACAACTATTTATTCTGGGTTCAGGATACAGAGTTATGGAAATGAATGGTATGGGGCAAGACAGCCTGAAGAGGAGGACTCTTATGCCTTCCTTTCTGCATTTTTAAAATAGGATAACAAGAAGACTAAATGAAACTACACACATAGAGCTCTTAGTACACTGAATAAATATTAGTCATTATCATTATTTTTCAACAGGAAGTATGTAGAAGCTGAGAAAGAATAAATTGCTGTATCTGAATATTGAGGTAAGTTCCTCTTTTCAAAGCTTATGGAAAATTTGGGAAGCAGCTTGGAAAAATACTCAATCAGTTCATGACTGTAATATTTATTAGGACTAATAAACTGCTGAAATGTTAAAATAATAAATCCCCAAAGCAGAGAACGCTGGGTAATAATACAATTATGAGGTGTGTGATAGCCATTTTGTGTGATCTATGGAGGATGCACTGTGAACATATGGGGTTTGATGACTAAAAATTTTAAGTTCATGGTAAATTGAGATACTCTAAAAAATGAGTTTGATTTTCACTTTGTAAATTATTTAAAAATAAGTGTACCTTTTTTGTGCTCATAAAAATAACTCCTCTTTATTACAGGATGTTTTTTTAATATTTTTATTTATTTCTAGGAGAGAGAGAGAGACAGTGTGAGCAGGGGAGGGTCAGAGAGAGAGGGAGATACAGACTCTGAAACAGGCTCCAGGCTCTGAGCTGGCAGTCAGCACAGAGCCCGACGCGGGGCTCGAACCCACGAACTGCGAGATTATGACCTAAGCGAAAGTTGGACGCTTAACCGACTAAGCCACTCAGGTGCCCCAGGATGTTTGAAAAAATAAATAAAACCTTTGCTATCTTGAGATAACTACTATTACAATTTGGGTGAACTGCTTTACATTTTTATATAGTAAACATGAATTAAATTAATATAACTAGGATCATGCTTATATTGAATTTTGTGCTGTGTGCTTCATTTCATGTAAAATTGCATTTTGAACATCTTTCCACATTTAAAATTATTTGAAGATCACTTTATTATAGGCACTATTATATGGAGGTATCATTGTTTATTTAACCCACCTTTCTTTTTTAAGTTTATTTATTTATTTTGAGAGAGAGAGAGAGCAAGCAAGCATGGGGGAGGGGCAGAGAGNAAAAAAAAAAAAAAGCCTTTCATTTTGTATAACTTCTTGAAGCCTCCTCTACTTTCTAGATGGAGTTCTGCCCAATTCATAAATCATTTACTAAAGCCAATTAGATCTTCAAGTTTACTTTGTTGAATTTTGTTATTTAACAAAGACATGAGTCTTTTTTGGAAGCAGTCAACAGAAAGATGAATATTAGCCTCTTAATCATCTCCAATGGATGGGCTGAAAAACCAAGTCATGGAGTTTTGCAATTTCTTCAACTATCAAATTAGAGCCTAAATGGAGGATAAATCTAATTTTTGTACAGTAACAAAAATATTTATTTACAACTATTTATTCTGGGTTCAGGATACAGAGTTATGGAAATGAATGGTATGGGGCAAGACAGCCTGAAGAGGAGGACTCTTATGCCTTCCTTTCTGCATTTTTAAAATAGGATAACAAGAAGACTAAATGAAACTACACACATAGAGCTCTTAGTACACTGAATAAATATTAGTCATTATCATTATTTTTCAACAGGAAGTATGTAGAAGCTGAGAAAGAATAAATTGCTGTATCTGAATATTGAGGTAAGTTCCTCTTTTCAAAGCTTATGGAAAATTTGGGAAGCAGCTTGGAAAAATACTCAATCAGTTCATGACTGTAATATTTATTAGGACTAATAAACTGCTGAAATGTTAAAATAATAAATCCCCAAAGCAGAGAACGCTGGGTAATAATACAATTATGAGGTGTGTGATAGCCATTTTGTGTGATCTATGGAGGATGCACTGTGAACATATGGGGTTTGATGACTAAAAATTTTAAGTTCATGGTAAATTGAGATACTCTAAAAAATGAGTTTGATTTTCACTTTGTAAATTATTTAAAAATAAGTGTACCTTTTTTGTGCTCATAAAAATAACTCCTCTTTATTACAGGATGTTTTTTTAATATTTTTATTTATTTCTAGGAGAGAGAGAGAGACAGTGTGAGCAGGGGAGGGTCAGAGAGAGAGGGAGATACAGACTCTGAAACAGGCTCCAGGCTCTGAGCTGGCAGTCAGCACAGAGCCCGACGCGGGGCTCGAACCCACGAACTGCGAGATTATGACCTAAGCGAAAGTTGGACGCTTAACCGACTAAGCCACTCAGGTGCCCCAGGATGTTTGAAAAAATAAATAAAACCTTTGCTATCTTGAGATAACTACTATTACAATTTGGGTGAACTGCTTTACATTTTTATATAGTAAACATGAATTAAATTAATATAACTAGGATCATGCTTATATTGAATTTTGTGCTGTGTGCTTCATTTCATGTAAAATTGCATTTTGAACATCTTTCCACATTTAAAATTATTTGAAGATCACTTTATTATAGGCACTATTATATGGAGGTATCATTGTTTATTTAACCCACCTTTCTTTTTTAAGTTTATTTATTTATTTTGAGAGAGAGAGAGAGCAAGCAAGCATGGGGGAGGGGCAGAGAGAGAGGGGGAGAGAGAGAATCCCAAGCAGGCTCTGCACTGTCAGCACAGAGCCTGACATGGGGCTTGCTCTCATGACTGACTGTGAGATCATGACATGAGCTGAAATCAAGAGTCAGATGCTTAACTGACTGAGCCACCCAGGGACCCCTTAACCTACCCCCTTTATAAATGCTACAAATAATAATAATGTAATGAATAATCTCATAGACACAAAGATATATTTCCACACTATTGACTATTTTGTGGGGCTGCATTCTGGAAGTGAATGTAAATTTTCCAGCCTATGTTCTTATGCAGAACTTTTCTAGGGGTGGGTACCCTTGTACCTGTCAAGACCCTACTGCAATGCCTGGCCTCACTACTCAAGCACCTGCAATTTTAGTTAGTTTATTAGACCTAAAAGAAAGCTCACTGTTGTTTTCATTTGCATTTTTTGTATTATTAGGTATAAGTAAGACAATTATATCACTTGTATTTCCTAGTCTGTGAGTAGAAGAAATGTGCCATTTGCCCAGATTTCTCTTCAGATTTGGCACTATTCTTGTCACAGCACTTTTTGTCTATTACAGTTATGAAACCTCTGACTAATGTATTTTTGTAAGCCAGTTTTCTATTTGTAGTGTCTTCCTTTTATCTCTTTGTGACTTTTTTGACATGCATGTTTTAACAGTCATCAAATGCAGCAGGCTTGGAACCTTGCCTCTTTTGTGAGGCTTAGGGGACAGCCCTGAGCTAAGCTTCTGCTCTACCACCATTCAGTGACTCACCTGTTTGGGGTCTCAGCTTCTCATCTTTAAAACAAATGAGTTAACCTGTCCAACTCTTATCATTTCCAGATCAGAAAAAATAAATTGTGTCGTGACTTTATTATAACAAGCAAAACTCAGTTGATCCTTCCTAAATTTAAATAATAAATACTGTCAAAAACAATTAGATGACTCTTGAAAATCAGATCTCTCAGAAAAACTCAGAGGCAGGATTTATGTTTACTGCAAACTTCAGATTTTTCTTTAAGTACTTTAAACATGGTTAATCTATGTATATTTTACTCTGAATATCCCAGAGCATAGAAATTTTAGAAATGAATTCTTGTCTAGTTTTGGAGATCCTTGTGATCTGGCTCCCAGGATATCATGGGATATTATAAACATTGATAATGAGCTCTAACCTAGGAGTTCTGGTCTCAGAGTAGAAACTAACAATTTCCCTTTTTTACTGGGGTGAAAGGAAACACAATCCATTATTTGGAGGCTTTATAGTCATCAATATAGTGTTAAGCTTTTTGACTGTGGTCTTTGGGAAGTAATTACTTCCTCTTCCTTCATCTTAACTCACACCAAATGCTGAGTTTGCTGTGGGCAGGAGGTGAGCTTAAGACAAATGGCTTGGACTTCATTTGTGGTTGACCTTTTATATCCTGTGGAGAGGCATATCTTATACAGTGCCTTATTTAACCAAACATTCCTCCCCTGGAGTGGTTAGAATCTAATGGTGACTGGTTTCTCTTCCCTCACTAATTTTCAAAAGATTTCAGAGAAAACTGGTTGTCAATGGCTTATAATTCTCTGAGTTGAATCCCAATTGTCAAGTGTAATCCAAAGTGATTTTCACAATGAAATGCTAACCTTTTCATTACTTTCCCTAACTTAGTAATGAAGATATTTATGGGCAAAACCAATGATGGGTGTTAGGTAATAAGCTAGCCACCCATGTATCCAAATGTAAATAAAATTGCTGAAAATGAAGATAATGAGTTAATGATCAGAAAACAGAATATTAATGGGACCATGATATACGCCAGACACTGTTAGCTACTTTAAATATGAGGGTTTCATTAAATTTTAATAGCAAACATATGAAGAATGGGGTTATCACTTTTAGTTCATAGGTATCTGAATTTCAAAGACTATAATTAACTTACATTATGCACTAATAAATAAATCCTCAAAACAGTATGTCTCCATCTGATTCCAAAGCCCATATTCTTTTATTGCATGATGCTACTTGTGTCAGTACTCACACAACAGTGACCTAATACTAAGACCTCACCATATTTATTGGCATTTGAAAAGAAATTGACTGTTTTGATCTCAACCATCCCCAGGACTGCTGTGTGGCTTACTGAAATGAAACATTCGAAACTAGAGTTCAACAAGAGAGGAAGTGATAGCAAACCCATTTGGACAATAAGTCATTAAGTGAGGATAAATATGCTAAAATAAATTGAACAAATTATTCACAAACATTCCATTTGCACCTCCAGAATATATTTTCTTTTTCTCATTTAATCACATAGATACAGAGCCCAAGTCCACTGTAAGTTGCTCTCATGATGTGGGGATGAAATAAGACTATCATGCTTTCAAAGCTTGACATTATTTGAGGGTTGGATCTCAGATAAGTACTGCTAGATTAAGTGGTGGGTCCACTGTTGCATGTTTCAAGTCATACACTATCCTTTACTCTGTACAGTTCATTTATTATTTGAAAAATGAAGCCAACAATTTATTTTTAAAAAATTTAAGATTTTGGAGGGGCCAAGATGGCAGAGCAGCATGAAAGTTCTCAGCTTCTCTCACCCCTGAAATGCAGCTAGATCAGCACCAAACCATTTTACACACCTAGAACCCTGATCTGAGGATTAATACTATAATCTGGATAACTTGAGTCACAGAACTCGGCAACATTCTGTGAACTGTATAGTACAGAGAGGTAAACTGGAGGAGAGAGCTGTGGAGGATAGGGAATTGACTTTGCAGACAAAAGACAGAGAAAGAAGGGAGAGTCTGGGAAAAGCATTCCCCCCAAAAGTAGCTGGAGAGAAAGAAAAAGGGTAGGAATACCCACTTGTTCAAGTGATTGAACAAGAAAGGGAGAAAGGAGAGGGTTTCAATACCATTAGGACTCTATAAACAAGGGAAAGCAGTGTCAGAAATTCTACAGCTTAATATCTGGCAGTGCTCTGATAGGAAAGGCAAATCCCCAGGAGCAAGCAGCAAGGTCCAAGGGGTCCACGGGCCACATTGGGAGCGGCGGTTCCTCTGCTAGGAGGTCACTGCCTCCCCACAGGCAAAGGTCCCAGAAGACCCTAGAGAGCAGCCACATTTGCTGGTATTGGAACCAAGCACCAGTTGTGTGTTCTGTTTTGCCATAATCTCTAAGCCTATACTGCCATGCAATTACATGAACTTTTTTCTGTGGCAAGCAAGCACCCTGCCACAATATCTGAACCTCTGTAACAGCACGACCACACCAACATTCCTGGCGGCAAGCCAGCACCTGGCCATTTGCTTGGCGAGACCCTCCCCCAGAGGGTCAGAGAATGACCAAGCCACAGGACTCTTAGAGGTGAGGGGATTGGAAACACAGTCCATTATGAGATATAATTCAGGAGGGAGGTACCACCTGGGGGGCTGATGGCTTGGACTCAGACAGTGTAGAAGCGGGGAGTGGATGGAAGCCAGAGACAAAGGAGAGGTGCTTGACTGCTGGTCAGTGAGAGTACAGAAGTCTGGTACCAGAGACTGGGAAGCTGGATGATGCGATTTTCAGCTCTCCCATGCATGTGCATACATGCTTATCAGGGTCACACAGATTCATCTCAGTAGCTAGGCAGCACCATGTGGTGGAGAAGGGAGCCATTACACCATGCCCCGACCAACTGCACCAACCACCTCAGGCCCTAGAGGAGCAATATGAGTCTCTCCGCTTGTTTAGCATACAGACTATAAAGTGCTTCACAGTTAGACTTCTAGGGGAAACTGGATGTAATTCATTTGGATTTCATTCTGCTCATCGATCCATTTATTTGTTTACTTTTTCTTTTTCTTATTCTTGAATACAGAAGGAGAAAAAATATTTCTAATTTTTGTTTGTTTAAAAATTATTTTTTTACTAATTTTTAATTTTTTTGGTAAATTTTTAAATTCTATTTTACTTATTTCATTTCATTTTATTATATTTTGTTGTATACATCTTTTTACATTTTAAATATTTTCTTTTTTTTCTTTTCTTTCCTTTCCCTTTTTTCTCTATTCTATGAAGCTTCTTCCAACAACCAGACCAAAACACTCCTAGGATCTAGCTTCCTTTATTTGATTTTCCATCTTGTTTTTAATTTTTTTAAATTTTCTACTTTAATTCTTTTTATTCCTCCAAAATGACAAAAAGAAGGAATTCACCCTAAAAGAAAGAACAGGAAGAAATGACAGTGAGGGACCTAATCAACACAGATATAAGCAAGATGTCTGAACCAGAATTTAGAATTATGTTAATATAAATAATATCTAGGAATGAAAAAAACCATAGAATCCCTTTCTGATGGAGTTAAAAGATGTAAAATCTATCAAGATGAAATTAAAAAGGCTATCACTCAGATGCAATCTTCAATGAATGCCACGGCAGTAAGAATCAATGAAGCAGAGCAGCAAATCAAAGATATAAAGGACATTATGGAGAATAATCAAGCAGAGAAAGAGAGGGAAGCTGAGGAAAAAGAGCACAATATAAGAATTTGAGAACTCAGTGACTCATTAAAAAGGAATTACATCAGAATCATAGGAATCTCAGAATACGAAGAGAGAAAAAAGGGTAGAAGGTGTATGCAAGCAAATCATAGCAGAAAACTTACCTCACCTGGGGAAAGACACAGATATAAAAATCTAAGAAGCACAGAAAACTCGATTAGATTCAAGAAAAAGTCACCATCATCAAGCCATATCATAGTCAAATTCACAAAATTCATAGACAAAGAAAGAATTATGAAAGCAGCAAGGGACCAAAAAAAAATTCCTTAACTTATAAGGGAAGACAGATCAGGTTCACAGCAAATCTATCCACAGAAATGTGGCAGGCCAGAAAGGAGTGGCAGAATATATTCAACGTGCTGAATGGGAAAAATATGCAGCCAAGAATTCTTTATCCAGCAAGTCTATTTTTCAAATAGAAGGAGAGAAAAAGAGTTTCCCAGACAAACAAAAACTAGAGGAGTTTGTGACCACTGAACTAGCCTTGAAAGAAATTTTAAGGGGGACTGTATGAGAGGAGAGAAGATGAAACAACAACAACAAACAAAAACCCAAAAGCAACAAAGACTAGAAAGGACCAGAGAACACCACCAGACCTCCAACTCTACAGGCAACACAATGGCAAGAAATTCATTCTTTCAGTACTCACTCTAAATGTCAGTGGACTAAGTGCTCCAATCAAAAGACATAGAATGACAGAATGGATGAGAAAACAAGATCCATCTATATGTTGTTTACAAGAGACTCATTTTAGACCTAAAGACACCTTCAGATTGAAAATAAGGGGATTGAGAATCATCTATCATGCTAATGGTCACTAAAAGAAAGCTGGAGTAGCCATACTTATATCAGACAAACTAGATTTTAGAATTAAGACTGTACCAAGAGATGAAGAGGGCATTATATCATAATTAAGGGGTCTATCCACCAAAAAGATGTAACAATTGTAAAAATTTATGCCCCCGAAGGTGGAATGAATAAATATATAAATCAATTAATCACAAACATAAAGAAACTCATTGGTAATAATACCATAATCAATGCTATCAAAACCAAAACAAACAGTAGAACAGATCAATGAAACTAGGAGCTAGTTCTTCTAAAGAATTAACAAAATTGATAAACCCCCAGCCAGTTTGATCAAAAAGAAAAAGAAAGGACCCAAATAAATAAAATCAAGAATGAAAGAGGAGAGATCATAACCGACACTGCAGAAATATGAACAGTAATAAGAGAATATTGTGACCAATTATATACCAACAAATTGAGCAATCTGGAAAAAATGGACAAATTTCTAGAAACATACAAACTACCAATACTGAAATCAGGAAGAAATAGAAAATATGAACAGACCCATAACCAGTAAAGAAATAAAATTAGTAATAAAAAATATCCCCAAATACAAGAGTCCAGAGCCGAATGGATTTCCGGGGGAATTCTACCAAATATTTAAAAAACAATTAACACCTATTCTTTTGAAACTGTTCCGAAAAATAAAAATGGAAGGAAAACTTCCAAACTCATTCTATGAGGCCAGCATTACATTGATTCCAAAACCAGACAAAGACACCACTATAAAGGAGAACTACAGACCAATTTCCCTAAT
The DNA here is from genome assembly GCF_008692635.1 of Crocuta crocuta. Lineage (NCBI taxonomy): Eukaryota > Metazoa > Chordata > Mammalia > Carnivora > Hyaenidae > Crocuta > Crocuta crocuta. Next base: position 148,042 of record NW_027533098.1, read on the forward strand.
GTACATGGATGCAAAAATTCTCAACAAGATACTCACCAACCAGATCCAACAATACATTAAAAGAATTATTCACCATGGACAAGTGGGATCTATACTTGGGATGCAGGGTTGGTTTAATATCTGCAAATCAATCAATGTGATACATCACATTAATTTAAAAAAAAAAGAATAAGACCCACACAAGCCTCTCAATAGATGCAGAAAGCATTTGACAAAATACAGCAACCTTTCTTATGAAAATCCCTCAAGAAAGTAGGGATAGAAGGATCCTCAAGATCATAAAAGCCATATAGGAAAGACCTACTGCTAATATCATCCTCAATGGGGAAAAGCTGAGAGCTTTCAACCTAAATTCAGAAATATGACAGGGATTTCCATTTTTGCCCTTGTTATTCAACACGGTATTAAAAGTCTTAGCCTCAGCAACCAGACAACACAAAGAAATAAAAGGCATCAGAATCCACAAGGATTAAGTCAAACTTTCATGCTTTGCAGATGACATGATATTCTATGTGGAAAACCCAAAAGGTTCCACTAAAACACTGCTAGAACTTGTCAATGAATTCAGCAAACTCACAGTATATGAAATCAATGCACAGAAATTGGTTACATTTCTAGACACCAATAATGAAGCAACAGAAAGAGAAGTCAAGGAATCCATCCCATTTATAATTGCATCAAAAACCTTAAAATACCTAGTAATAAACCTAATCAAAGAGGTGAAACATCTATACAATGAAAACTATAGAAAGCTTATGAAAGAAATTGAACACACACACAAAATGGAAAAAAATATTCCATGCTCATGGATTGGTAGAACATTGGGTGTTATATGTAGGGGATGAATCACTGGATTCTATTCTTGAAATCATTATTGCACTATATGCTAACTAACTTAGATATAATTAAAAAAAATAAATAAACTTTTAAAAAACTGAAAAAATTTTAAGTATGATGATGGTAACATAAAAAAGCTGATCATCTATAAGCTTGATTTTTAACAAACTTTACTCAAGTGTCACATCTTACAAGCATATTCACCTGGTAGTTTGAGTACAGAGATAATGAAAAAAGAAAGATGGAAGTGAGAAAGGAATAAACCTTCTTCATCAGGAAAAGGGTTCATTAGCAAAGAAACAACCAAGAAGCTTCTAAAGATAACCCATGTACTTTCTGAAGGAAAACACCATCACGGTGGTCATCAGCCAGCAAATGGAAGACCCACAAGTAGAACAGCACATAGAATGTCACAGAGAGCACACTGTAAAGCTATTTTGCCAGCATTTTCAGGAAAGATGAAGGAATCCCTTTACAAATGCACACTTCAGGGAAGAGCAACTGACAGATTTGACCCTCATTAGGGAAGATGCACATGTGAATAAGGGACTGGAGCGAGGACCCTCCCAACATCTAATTGATTACAAAACATTTGATTATGCCCATAGTAATTGAGTATGTGTAATAAACAGTTTAGTTATATTGTAGTTAAAACCATCTGATCTCAGATGGTGAGGGAGTTCTAAATTCCCAAGTCAATTTCCTCATCTCTCTTCTCTGAACTCCCATACAGAGGATAAATATATCAGAGTTAATAGTTGCCTTATTTAGAATGATAATCAGCTGGCATCTGCCCAAAATGCTTTGATAGTAAAAGACTATTCCCCTAATCTGGCAGAATTCCAGGCAACAGTCAAATTCTGTGTGATATTTTAGGTAAAGCACCTATGACTGACACCAGCTGAGCTCTAGATCTGGTTTTGCCTTTTCTAGCCAAGTAACACTCTCAGGAACCTCATTTCATAACCTGCAAAGTGAGATAAAACCAGGTACGTCTACCACACACATATATTATGATGATAAAATGAAATACTGGCATGACCACACTTTGTAAATAAGGAATTTTTAAAATATTTGAAGTAATGTCACCAAGATGGTGACATAGTGTTTCTGACGTCACTCTCACTCACAAGAAGAGCAACTAACATCTATGCAAGAACACCCCTAAGAGAATTTTAGAACATGGAAGTAAGAGTCAATAACTCCTTGCACCTCAGAGATGAGAACAGACTGTATTGGAAGGGTGAGAGATGTAGCTTCACATTGACCACAGTGTTCCTCCCCTAGACCAGTGTAGCATGACAGACAGGCTTCTCCTGACCTTCAAGTTTTTCCAGTGGGAAAAGAACCGAGGGAGGAGGGACAACAAGCCTCCCTAGCATACGGGTAGTTTTGTAGGAGCCCTTACTCTTACCTCACACCAGGGCATGTCAGGGATCCTGCAGGGCCCAGCCACTGGGAATCTGACTGTGACAAAGAAAGGAGGGGCTTGTAATAACCAGCACATGGATCGTGGGAAACTGAGTTCATACCTGCAGTGCTCAAGTAGAATCCTAACCAGTGGCTTTGCTCATCTGCAGAATAAAGTCAGGGACACACTGACCAGGGAACTAAGCAGGGTATAGAATCTGACTTATTTGGATCCTCGAATGACAGATTTTGCCAGCCATAGAGGTGGTTTGCCCAGGCCTAAGCAAGTAGCTGAATCATAGCCTCACCTACTATGGAGAGTGTCTTCCAGCCCCATTTGACCAGAAAGGCCAGGAACAATCCCTAAAAGCTGTGTGGCCCAGGGGCACTTGAGACAAGTGGAAGGCAGACATAGCTGATTGGCCCAGAGCAAAGACATTACTAGCAAACATACCCAGAAACCCAAACTAAGCTGACTGATGAACAACTGTCTCTGTAAAAGCAAACCTGCAAAGTTTAGAAAAGGAACCCCATTACTCAAATGTACATATATCAATGCAAAATATCAAAGATCTCAAAAATCAGGTAAATCAGGTAAATCACACCAAAGGAAGGTAATAAAGCTCCAATAACTGGCCCTAAAGAAATGGAAATCTATGAACTTTCACCCCCAAAATTCAGAATAATCCTTGGAAGGAAATTTAGTGAACTATGAGAAAATACAGGCAACTAAATGAATTACAAAAACCAGTCATGAACAAAATGAGAAGCTCAGCAAGGAAATCACAACTATCAAAGATTGAACAAAAAACAAACAAAATATGGAAAAATATAATAAATGAACTAAAGATTTCAATATAGAGCTTTAAAAGTAGACTCAATCATGCAGAAGAAAGAAGCAGTGACTCAGGACTTTGGAAATTACCAAATTAAAAACGCAAAAAAAAAAAACCAAAACAGAATGAAAAACAGTGAAGAAGTCTGCTGGAATCATGGGAAACAATAAAAAGAAACAATATTCACATTATGGAAATTCCAGAAAGGAGAAGAGAAAGAGAAAGGGACAAAAAGTATATTTAAAATCATAATGGTGCAAAACTTCCTGGACATGGGGAAAGAAATGGACGTCTGGATACATTGAGACCCAAAGAATCCCAAATAGATCGAGCCCAAACAGGGCTTCACCAAGACAAGTTAGAACTAAATTGTCAAAAGACAAAAACTAAGGAATAATTTTAAGAACATTCAGAGAAAAGAGAGAAATTATGTAAAAGGGAAGCCCCATAAAACTATTGGTATATTTCTTAACTTTTTAGGGTTGGAGAGAATGGGATGACATATTCACAATATTGAAAGAAAATAACTGCTAACCAAGAATCCTATACTTGGTGAAGCTGTCTTTTAGAAACAAAAGTGGAATAAAGACATTCCTGAACAAACAACTGCTAAGAGATTTCATTACCATCAGACCTGCTTTAGAAGAAATATTAAAGAGAGTTCTTTGAGTGGAAGTAAGACAACACTAATTAACATTGTAAAACCAAATAAAGGTAGCACAAATGTCCCTGGTAATGGTAAATACAGTCCAAGTAGATTCTGCCATATGGTAATAGTGGTACAGAATTCACCACTCTAGTTTAAAAAAAAGTAAAAGAACATAGCAAAAATGATCATAAACACAATAATCTGTTGTTAGCTATGCACATACAAATTATAACAGTAATAACCTAAAATGTTAGGGGGAGAAGAAATAGAAATATAAAGGACAGGGATTCTTTTGCAACTAAGTTGTTATCCATTTAAAACAGGATGTTATAAGTTAAGGATTTTTGTATAAGCCTTACGTTATCCACAAGGGAAAATCTTCTAGTAATTATACAAAATAATATGATAAAGAAGTCAAAGCATAACTGACACAAAAACACTAAAACAAAAAAGACAGCATAATAAGAAATAAGAAGAATGGCTCCCTAGAACAATCAGAAAACAATTAACACTGGCAATAGTGAGTCCTTATTTATTAATAATAACTTTATTTTTTTCTTATTTTTAATTTAATTTTGAGAGAGAGATGGAGTGAGCGGGGGAGGGTCAGAGAGAGAGGGAGATACAGAATCTGAAGCAGGCTCCAGGCTCTGAGCTAGCTGTCAGCACAGAGCCCTACGAGGGGTTCGAACTCACCAATTATGAGATCATGACCTGAGCCGAAGTTGAATGCTTAACAGACTGAGCCACCCAGCTGCCCCAATAATAACTTTAAACAAACAATAAATTCTCCAATCAAAAGATATAAAAAATAAGACTGAAAATATGCTGCCTACAAGAGATTGACTTTTGTCTTAAAGATACAAATACACTGAGAGTGAAGGGATAGAGGAAGACATTTCAAGCAAATGGTAAACACCCCTGCCTCTAAAAAAGCAGAGGTAGTTATATCATAAAAAAAGATTTTTTTTTCTTAGAGAGAGAAACAGCATGAGCAGGGGAGGGTCAGAGAGAGAGAGAGAGATACAGAATCTGAAACAGGCTCCAGGCTTTGAGCTGGCTGTCAGCATAGAGTCCAACGCGGGGCTCAAACCCACAAACCGCAAGATTATGACCTGAGCCAAAGTCGGACGATTAACCCAGGCTCCCCTCTTTCTTTTTCTTTCTTTCTTTCTTTCTTTCTTTCTTTCTTTCTTTCTTTCTTTCTTTCTTTCTTTCTTTCTTTCTTTCTTCCTTCCTTCCTTCCTTCCTTCCTTCCTTCCTTCCTTTCTTGAGGGAGACAGCGTGAATGGGAGAGGGGCATGGGGGGGAGGGGGAGAAGGAGGGGACGAATCCTAAGCAGGCTTCACACCCAGCTCAAAGCCTGACACTAGGCTCAATCTCACAACCATGAGACCATGACCTGAGCCAAAATCAAGAGTAGAATGCCTAACTGAGCCACCCAGGTGCCACAGAAAAGAAGATATTTTAAACTAAAAATAGTAAAAAGAAACAAACAAAGGTCATTATATAATGAGACAAGGACCAATATACCAAAAATATATAACAATTGTAAATATTTATGCATCCGACATCAGAGCACTTAAATACAAGTGAAAACTAACAGAATTAAAAGGAGAAATAAACAGTAATACAATACAAATTGGGAAATTTAATACCTCACCTCTCAGTAATGGAAGGTCATCGACACAGAAATAGGGAGGAAAGATCAGATTTGATCAATATTATAAGACCAAATGGACTTAGACATATACAGAGCACTCTATCCAACAACAGCAGAATACACATTCTTCTCAAGCATATATGGAGCATTTTCTAGGGTAGACCATATGCAGGCCACAAAACAAGACTTAAGAGGACTGAAATCATACCAAGTATCTTCTCTTGACCACATTGGCATGAAAATAGAAATCAGTAATAAGAGGAAAACTAGAAAACTCATGAACACATGAATGACAAATCCTAAAAAACAAAAACAAATGAATCAAAGAAGAAATAAAGGGGGAATTAAAAAGTTGAGACAAATGAAAATGGGATCACAACAGACCAGAACTCTAGGACACAGCAAGCAAAACAAAACAAAACAAAACAAAACACACACACACACACACACACCACACAAAAAACAAAAAACATTTTTTCCCCCTGGAAAAGCCTTAGCTAGAGAAGTTAAGCAAGAGAAAGGGACAAAATATATCAGGATTTGAAAGAAAGAAGTAAAATTGTCTATTTTTAGGAAACATAATTTTATATATATAAAAAATTCTAAAGACTCAATGAAAAAACTATTATATGTATCAGTTAATTCAGTAAAGTTGCAGGTTAGAAAATCAACATACAAAAGTCAGTAGCATTTTTATACACTAAGAGTGAAATTTCTGAAAAAGAAAAAATCAATCCCATTTACAACAGCATTAAGAGCAAGAAAATGCTTTAGAATAAATTTAAATAAGTAGATGAAAGATCTCGTGCTAAAAACTGTAAGACATTGATGAAAAAAATCAAAGAACACACAAATAAATGGAAAAGTATCCCATATATACGGATTTGAAAAATTACTATTGTGAAAATTATTAAAGGGTATCTATAGATTGAATGCAATTCCTATTAAGAGTTCAATGACATTTTTTACACAAGTAGAAAAATATACTCCTAAAATTTATATGGAACTACAAAAGACCCTTATTAGGTAAGGAAATTCTGAGAAAGAAAAACAAAGCAAGAGGTATCGCACTTCCTGATTTCAACCTCTAAAATAAAGCTACAGCAATCAAAACACTGTGTTACCAGTCTAAAAAGAGACACATAAGCCAATAGAACAGAATCAAGAACCCAGTAGTAAACTCAAACATATACAGGTAAATAATATTTAACAAAGGACCCAAGAATACTCAATGGAGAAAATATAGTCTCTTCAATAAATAGTGCTGGGATAACTGGATATTCACACGTAAAGAAATGGAACTGGACCTATATATTACACCATTCACAAAAATTAAGTTGAAATGTATTAAAACTTAAGACTCAAAACCATGAAACTCCAGGAAGAAATAAAAAAAGGAACAAAGGCCATTGACATGAGTCTTCATAATGATTTTTTGGATATGATACCTAAAGCTCAAGCAACAAAATAAAAATAAACAAGTGGAACTACAATCCAATTAAAAAGCTTCCTAACAGCAAAAGAAACTATCAACAAAGTGAAAAGAAAACCTATGAAATGGGAAATATTTGTGAATCATATACCTAATAAGGAGTTAATATCCAAAACATATAGAAACTCATATGACGTAAAAGCCAAAAACAAATAACCCAATTTTAAAAATGGGCAAAAGTCCTGAACAGACATCTCTCCAAAGAAGATATACGGAAGGTAAACAGGTACATGAAAGATGCTCAACATCACTGTTCACCAGGGAAATGCAATTTAAAATCACAATGAGATATCCCTCAACGCCTGTTAGAATGGCCACTGTTAAAAAGACAAGGAATATCAAATGCTGGTGTGGACATGGTAAAAATGGAACCATTGTGCACTGTTGGTGGGATTGTAAACCAGTACAGACACTATGGAAAACAGTATAGAGGATCCTTAAATAATTAAAAGTAGAATTACCATATGATCCACCAATTCCACCTCTAGGAATATATCCAAAAGTAAGGAAAACACTGACTAAAAAAGATACCTGCATCCCTATGTTCAGAGCAGCATTATTGGTGAAGGAAACCCATTCAGGGTGCAGAGAAAAGAGTGGGGATGGGTGAAGGCCATTCCATAAAGAGATGGAAAAAAAACAAAGGAAAAGCTGCCCCTAGTCAGGTGGGGTGGAGAGGGAGCTGAGGTGTGACTCTGGACCTGCAAGGTGTGACTATGGACCTCCATCTGAAACATGTCCTCCAGGTTCTCATGCCAAAGTATTGTCTGGGACAGTATCTGGCTACTTTGGTGCTACACAGTGTTTCAACTGTCACAAAACACATGAAAAAATATTATATTCTACATATTGAATATTCAAGTAAATGCTGCCAAGATAGCCAAAGTGACTAATATATATTCCTTAATCATGTCTCTTTTATACAAGATTGATACTTAAAAACAATAACCTATACACTTATCTCCACTTTGTTTCTTATATTTAATCAGATGTCATCTTTAATAATTATCAAAATATAATCCTTTTGAATGAGTGAAGGCTTTAAACTTGTATAGCATATAAGAAGGATGTATGTTTACCAGAAATACATCTCCACAGGTGATTGTGCTCACTGGTCTTCATCCACATTTCACAACAAAGAAAATAGACATTTTTATTACCAGAGAAAAGCATTCATTCTATTTTCAAGAATTTTCTGCCTTCAAAGATGGCTCTAAAAGAGAGCTAGTCATATATAAATGGTTAATTTTCTATTTGATTAGACACATAAGAATTTTTTTTATCTGATGGGGATGTTCAGCCATAGTCATTTCCATCAAAAGACGTATCTGATCACGTGTTCTTTGTCACTAGGTTATGCTGCCCCTTTCACAGCCAGGAGCATTTCCACAGATGTTACACCTGCATCCGGAAATAAATGGCCTTATTTTTAGCTTCTGATCCTTTGAGTGAAACCTCACAACAATTAGGCATAATTACTATGTGCAGTGCCATCACCATGGGTTTTGTCTGCAGATGAATGGGGAGACCCTGGGCCTCAGATCCCAGGGAACCTGAGACCCTGGTCCCCACACATTCAGCTTTGTCTCTGCAATCACTAGAGAAGTAGCTTAAGAATTTCCTCTACATTAATTGAGCACCACATCAGATGATGCTATAATTTTTGTCTCAAGTTTTAAACACAATTTTTAAAACCTCATTGTATTTACCACCAAGTTGCTCATTCTATAGTTCTATATCAGTTTCCTTCAGTTATCATTCCTTTTTGTTTAGAGAACTTCTTTCATGTTTTTTAAAATGTTTCATTTATTTGGGGGGCGGAGATGGGGGGAGAGAGAGAGGAGAGGGAGAGGGAGAGGGAGAGGGAGAGAGAGAGAGAGAGAGAGAGAGAGAGAGAGAGAGAGAAGATAGAAAGAGACAGGGAGAGAGATTCCAAGCAGACTTCTGTGCTGACAGCAGCAAGAGCAAGTCCAATGTGAGGCTCGAACTTAGAAACCTTGAGATCATGACCTGAGCTGAAGTCTGATGCTCAGCTGTATGAATCACCCAGGCACCCCTCTTTCAGGTATTTTTTATGGGTAGGTCTCCTGGGACAAATTCTCTTTTAAATTTTAGAATACCTTTGTTTCCTCTTCATTTCTGAAGGATATTTTTGTTGAATGTTGTTGAATGTTGAATTCACAGATGATATTTCTTTTTTCAGCATTTGAAAAATGTTATGTTGCATCTTTTTTTTTTTAATTTTTTTTATTTATTTCTAGGAGAGAGATAGAGACAGCATGAGCAAGGGAGGGTCAGAGAGAGAGGGAGTCACAGACTGAAACAGGCTCCAGGCTCTGAGCTGGCAGTCAGCACAGAGCCCGACGCGGGGCTCGAACCCACGAACCGCGAGATCATGACCCAAGCGAAAGTCGGACGCTTAACCGACTAAGCCACCCAGGCGCCCCTGTTATGTTGCATCTTTATGTTTTCTATAGTTTCAAATGATAAATCCATTGTCATTCAAATTGTGTTCTTTTTTAAATTTCTTATTTTTTAAATTTTATTTACTGTTTTATTTATTTCTGAGAGAGAGAGAGAGACAGCGTGAGTAAGGGAGGGTCAGAGAGAGAGGGAGACACAGAATCTGAAACAGGCTCCAGGCTCTGAGCTAGTTGTCAGCCCAGAGCCCAACGAGGGGGTTGAACCCATGAACCGTGAGATCATGACCTGAGCTGAAGTCGGACGCTTAACCGACTGAGCCACCCAGGCGCCCTCGAATTGGTGTGTTCTTATAGGTAAAGTTTCATTTCTCTCTGGCTGCTTCTGAGAACTTTTTTTTTTTTTCGGAAGTTTGATCATGATGTTTTTCATATAGATTTTGCTGGGTTCATCCTATTCATGATTCATTAAGCCTCATGAATCTGTAGATTTATGTTTTTCACAAATTTGGGAAAATTAACAGCTGTTATATTTTTGAGTTTGTTTTCAGCCCCACGCTCTCATTTCCTATGGGACTCTGGAGATGCAAATATTAGATCTTTTGTGATTACGCCACATGGTTCTATTCCTCTTTCTTTTCCCCCATTCTATTTTTTTGTCTGTTATCAGATTGGGTAATTATTGATCTTAGTTTTCATTTATTACTTTCTCTGCCATCTCTAATCTTCCATCTAGTGAGGATTTTGTTTTGTTTTGTTCTTTCACTTATTGTATTTTCAGTTATCTAATTTTCCGTCTTATTATTTTTAAATTGTCTATTTCATGCTGAGATTTTCTATTTTTTTATTTGTTTCAAGTCTGATTGTAATTACTCACTGAAGCATTTTAAGACTGGTGCTTTAAAATCATTGTCAGATAATTCCGACGTCTGATTCTTAGTATTGGCATCTCTTGACTACTTCTTTTTTCATTCCTGATGTGACTATCCAGGTTCCTGATATGATAAAAGATTTTCAACTGTATATTGAATGTTTTGGATGTTATATTGTACAACTCTTGATTCCAACCTATCTTCATCTTAGCAAGTAGTCTCTCTATTTAAACATTTAGCATGCATATTCAGGTTGAGCAGATCTTCTTCAGCTCCCCAGTGAGCCCCACTGGCTCTATCTTGCAAAAGTTTCCAGTCAGCCTCACTCTCTGGTTCATGACACCTAACTGGAGATGTGTGAGGTGTAAATTCAACTTCCTCCTTAGACTCTGTTGACATATTCCCAGGAAGTGAAATGTACCCACTCCTTACTGAACACACTGATTCCAGGGGGTTGGTAGTGATGGGGAAAAACAGATGGTTGACTTGAGTCACTTATTGCTAGAAGAAAGCACAAAATCCCACAACCTACCCCGTTACTTTACCCCCTCACCAAGCCCCATTCATCCAAGGGAATGAGGGCAAAAAGGCTAAACTTGCCTTGTATCACCATGTGCCACCTTGCTGGTACAGGGTCTTTTGAAGGCTTTGCTTCCTTAAGGGTCCCACTGAAATCTGGAAGGGGTAGAGTAAGTGAAATGCTTACTAGTCATACCTATACCACTTCATTCATTCTCATTGTAATCACCCCCACTAGTATCTGAAGGTGAAAAAGCAGAGTACCAGTTAGTCACATCTTACACCATCTCATTCATATTGCTACTATATGGGGATGGATTCTCAGCTCCCCACTGAGGCCTTGGAAGACAGGAAGCAAAGTGCCAATTAACCCACACACACATTGCCTTACTTAACTCCATTGCTGCTTAGTCAGGGTACAGGTTTAGTTCCTTGTTAGACCTTACTTACAATACCATTCTAGAGTAATTTGAGGGAAGATGAAACCTTTGCTAAACTCCATCAACATCACTCAGATAGGAAACTAGGAGCCCTACAGTTTGCAAGGGATGGGAGGTCAGCTCAACAATCAGCCCATTGATACCAGTGGTGGATAATCTGAGTAACACTGCCTACTTCTGGGGTGCTGGAGGTAGGTAGACATTTAGCTCCCAATTTAGCTCTAGTGTAACCATGAAAATGGTAGAGAAAGCACTTTTCCTATTGGTGTTTCGCTAGATGAGCATAAGTATTGTTAAAAACATTCTCCATTTTGTGAGGCCACCCTTTTCTTCATTATCTATCTGGGGTAGAGGCTTTAGTTGGAGATCTTGGGTGGTGCTTCCAGGTTGCTGCCTTCTCTAGCATTGTGTCTGGTACAGAAAGGAGATAACAAAAAAGGCCAGGAACTCACCACATGTTCTTCCTCAGTTCTGAGGTCTAAGACAGTCTGCCTTGTTTTTCCGCTTTCAGTCTTCTCCTGATTTGTTGTGTTACATACATCCAGGGTGTTTCAGTTTTGAAAGATAGAAGCCAGAAGGAAAAGGACTGCTCCATCTTAACTAGAATCTGAAACCTAGTCCTCATTTGCAAATTCATTCAATCTGAGTAGTATAGTTCTCAGTGTGGAAAGAGATGTAAAAGACTATAAAGGTAAGTCCTCTCATCACATAATTATAAATCAGAACCTTAACACAAAAGTATAAAGGTAGTATATGTCAATGAAAGTGCTATTGAAAGGCTTAATAAACATACAGAATTAAAGAACAAAGGTTAGGGGCACTTGGGTGGCTCAGTCGGTTAAGCATCTGACTTTAGCTCAGGTCATGATCTCACAGTCCATGAGTTTAAGCCCCACATTGGGCTCTGTGCTGACAGCTCAGAACCTGGAGCCTGCTTTCTTTCTGTGTCTTACTCTCTCTCTACCTCTCAAAAATAATTTTTTTTGCTCATGCTCTGTCTCTCTATCTCTGAAAAATAAAATTTAAAAACATTTAAAAATTAAGAAAGGAAATAAAGAACAAAGGTTAGAGGACTGTATCTTTTATATAGGAGGAGGTTGTGGCAGTGGCGGAGGAGGAGAAGAGGGACAGGAAAAGGAGGAAGAGAAAAGGAAGAGAAGATGAGGAAGAGAAAGATAAGGATGAAGTAGGGGAGGAGGAGGCAGAGGAGGAAGAAGAGGTGGAGTAAATCAATGTTTTTCTTTTGACATTTATCCTATGTTCCATCTAAAGGGACCTTCCATTTCTCACACGCGACACAAGGAAGAGTAGGAGGTGTTGGAAGCAGATGGCATCAGATCAAAGAGGATCCTTTAATACCCATGCTATAGCCGTACTGGATGGGTTAGGGACTTCTGACTAGTCCCTTAGTCTTTAAGGGGCAAAGTTTTCTAATCTTCAAAATAAAGATGGTAAATCCTCATCTGGCGGTCATGTAGGTTTCTGTTCTGTTTTTTGTTTGCTTGTTTTCATTTGTTCATTTTAAAAGTGCCAGTGAGCTACTTTGTATGGATAACATTGAGATAAATTATAAAGTACATAATAAAAAACATAAACTTGGCTATTTTCAATGAGTGATAACAAATGAAATGTATGTTAAATGGCATAGCATCACATGTATGTATGGTGACACAAATAGGCTTAATGAGTATAAAACCTTTTTTTATTTCAGGTAGTTCAATGTTGAATTTCTTTGATCTTAGATCATTATTTCATCAAACACACACACACACACACACACACAAACACACACACACACGTACACAGAGACTCACACACATAGTGTTGCCTTTTCAATCTGTAGCCAATACCTAACAGAAAGTATGCTTATGTAAGGACAACAACACTAAAAATGGCCTGTGTAAAACTCCTCAATAATATCCAAGTGTGATACTCTTTTCAGGTTTCAAGGGAAAATGAATTGTTCAGATGAAAGCATGATTCCTCCACTCTACCCAAATACCATATTACTTTCAGTCAAATAATTTTTAAGGCACCGAGTAGTTTATTTCTATGATTTTGAAGATGGGAAATGAGAAGTGAATATTTTTATTGCAACTCTTTCTGAAAAGTAATTTGTTAGAGGTAATGTATTTTCCACTCACCAGCAGCATACAGGGCTTCTTGTATGTGCAGAGCTGAAGTCATTCAGTCTTGCAAAGTAGGGGGAGGCTGAGGGATGCAATAACCCTTACAGGCTTTTCATAGGTCATTTATTGTTCTACATGAGGCAGTTCAGAAGCAAGAGGTAAATGTGGAGGGATGTGAAGTGATCTGCAAGCCATAGGGAGCCTGACAAATGTTATTTATACCATTAATCATTATTACATGTCAAAGGAAGTACAAGGAAACAGTAAACTAGAATGCGATCCAGTGACTCCTCAGGAATTCCTGAAACTACAAGACTTGAGAAATTTGTGGAATTAGAGTCACCGAAACAGTTGAGATATCTATGGTATTCCAGTCAAAGGGTGCCCCCTCCCTGAAGGAAAAAGTATTTGTGCAGAGGAACCATTCCATGGTCCTAGAAAAGATTAAACCAGCCAAAGCTTCCCTCAAAAGGGAGATGTGTCAGAAAGAAAAAAACACAGGGTGTCACTTCATGTTCCACAAGTCTAACAACCTCTAGGTTGGTATATGTGCTGCCGAAGCGAGCACAAACAACCTCTAGGTTGGATCATTCATCTCTGCTCTCTCCTGGGAAACCAAGGGATAATCCATTTTCTCTGAAAAATATCTTAGCAGGATAAGAATGCACACTTTTGTCTCACTCCCCATTTGTGACATTTTAGATACTTTTGATGTGTAAATACGGGGCAATTATTTACTAAACGCACACCACTCTTTGGTTTCACACTAGGTCAGAGCAGAGGCAAGGTTTGTGAGAAAGTTGTATACACGAGAGCCCAAAGAATCAAACACTTAAGCAGAACAGCCTCCGAAGATTTCTGGAAACTGTAGGTGTTTGCATTTGGGTTCTTCTGTCTCTAGGAGAATGTGGGGCATGGCACAGGACATTTAACCTGCTTCATTTTGTCATAACTGCTCTAATGCAGTGAGCACATGAAGCACTAAGTCCCCCATGAGGGACCTTCTGGGATACCAAATTACGGAAACATGATACAGCTACATGTGGAATGCATGGATTCCTAAGACTGGCCATTGTAAACTGCATAATTCCTCTACAAAGGCAGGACTTCCTCAAGTTTATTATAAATTCTTAAATTCACAATATACTGTCTTTGGTATTAAAAACATAGGGGCGCCTGGGTGGCTCAGTCGGGTAAGCATCCGACTTCAGCTCAGGTCATGATCTCACGGTTTGTGTTGATTTTCCCCACACAGAATTGTGATAATCTACATAAATTTCTAGACTAACTGGGCCAACTTATTACAAAACACAGAAAAAGCAAAGTAAGTTAATTATACAAACAAAAACAAATGATATTCCAACAATTGTCATTTTCCAATATTGAACCCTAGAAGAGAGTTTTTATTGATGATAATGAAAACAAGAAAAACTCAGGTCAAACTTTCCCGTATGTTTTAGTGCCAACTGAGGATGATCTGAGCTGATTCCAAGCACCCTGAGGAGAGAATTTATCTCTTTCTTCAGCCTCATTAGATAGTATTTAACACACACTTCACACATAGCCATTGCCCAGCAAATATGGGCAATGCTTGTGTGAATAAATACTCAAAAAGTCTCAGTCAAGAATGATCATCTTTTCCATAATTAAAAAAAATAATTAAGAAACTATTATCAGTCATTCATTTGGTCTGTCTGGCCATAGCAGGGGAGCCCAGGTGCTCTCTGTCTGTGGTGCACAGGTTCCCCACAGAGAAACACACCTGGAAAGCCGCACAGTAAGTGCTTAGGTGAAATGGTTTGGCTAAGACAGGAGACTGGATTGAAATGGAAAGAAGAGTGGGGTGGGGACAGCAGGAAGAAGACAGGCAGAGATACCTAAGAAGTGAATAACAGAATTTCTGTTTGGAGGTGGGGTGAGGAACAGGGGAAGGAGCCTCTGAGCTGGAATCTCAGCAGAAGGGCAAGTAATGGTAAGGAGGGTGGACTTGGTTTGGGGTATCTTGTCCACAATTGAATCCCCTCCAAGAGGCTCAGGCAGAGCAGTTTCAGAGGATATCATCAGAAGACATTATGAAGTGAGAAGAACAGAGAGGGCAGAGGGCTCAATATAAGACCAGTGCATGCTGTAGTACCACAGGGATCCCGTGAATACATTAGTTTTTGCATATTCTGTGGCTGTGTTTAGCACATCCCCAGCTCAAGCTCCAATAAACACTGACATAAGTAAAATTCTTCGATTTAAAAGAATTATATTGATACCAAGAAAATTATGAAGAATGTATTTTGAGAAATATGATGAAATCAATATGTGTATACTCAAGAAACAGTATAATTTTTAAAAATTATGTTTTCTACTTGTTTTTCCTATGTGGTTTTCCTTTTTCACTTTTAAGCTCTTGCTTTTTCCTCCAAAGACCATTAATTACTAAGATCTCTTATCAGAAAGTTATTCTAATTATTTGACTACTAAGTGATGAGTCCAAAGCCACATACTGAAGGAAGAAATGGCATGATCTATGGAGAAAAGACAATAAAAACTTCCCCAACATCAATTCATCTAGAAAAATAAGGACTTTAATTTTCAAAAATGTCCCCAGAACAAAAATCAAATAACTAATTATTTTCCTTTTAGATCCTTGGTATCTCTTAAAAATTTTCCATAATAAAATGAATTTTAAAAATCTATCATTAAGTGGTTTGAAATAAACAGAATTTGTTATGCTATGCAAATAACTCACAAATTCATAATAAAATTAAAATTAATCTTTCAAATATATCTAAGCAAATGTGCCATATCAAAAGGCTTTAGAAGCAATCTATGTGTTGTATCTGAGAAGGCAGGAAGACTTTGGATGAAGGTTGAATCAGAGGCATATTCCTCCTACTTCAGAGACTGATCCGAAACTACTGAAAAATAATCTGTCAATGAGGACTGCACCTTTTCTTGGCTGTTTTTAGAATGTCTTCAACATCCATCAAGAGACCAACAGAATTTGTAATAGAGCCCTGTGCTTTATAATGCTGGGGGTGTTTTATGGGTGAGTCGTATTGAAGAATTATAAAGTTCTTATTTGATTAATTTGGGTTGGGTTTTTTACTAGAATCTCAGAATGGCTTTATTGTGTTTCATCAATTTTATGGTTGACATGTTTTCAATTTACTTTTTACTATTAAAAAACTGAAATGAGTTTTTGGAAGATGCTCAGTTCTTTTCTCCCCCTCCCTAATGCCACAGGGACAGGTGGTAAGATTCTCAGATCTGTACACCAGAAACTGTTTTCTTTTAGTCACATTCTAGAAGACTTTGATCTTTTCTCAGCTAAGGAAAAATGCTATTTTTCATTTTCGTATCTATATATTTGTTAATTCACTTTGATACATATCAACAAATGGCTTCTCATGGGAAGGAGGAATAATACCAAGAAAAAATTGGAAAAATTACCTTACATCCTCCTATAACCAATATATTTTTTTCCCTTTTTGTAGTTCTTTTTCCCTCTCTCTCCTTTAGATTCTTAGGACTTTATAGGCTGTCCAATATCATTTAATTTTCTCTTGGCACAACAATCCATTTTACACATGTGAAGTTTTCATAGTGGGAAAATACCCAGGCCCCTAAAGCATGATCAGAATGGAGATGTGATATTTACAAAGAGATAAGAAAAATATGTGGAGAAGGAGGAATGGTAGAATGAGGTTAAAGAAGAGAGGAAAAAAAACACTTAAGGAAAACAGAGGGAGAAAGAAAAAGTAGGTCCTCTTAGAATAAAATAAACAATTATTTCAGAGTATCTTAAAACTTTATTACACACATACACACCATTCTTTTTTCCTTTCAACCATTAATTTTATTTTTTTACCTTTCTATATTGATTTTTAATAGTTTATTGTCAAGTTGGTTTCCATATAACACCCAGTACTCATCCCCACAAGTGCCCTCCTCCATGCCCATCACCCACCTCTTCTCCCCACCCCATCTGCCCTCAGTTTGTTCTCAGCATTCAAGAATCTCTCATGGTTTGCCTCCCTCCCTCTCCCCAACTATTTTTCCCCTTCTTCTCCCCCATGGTCCTCCGTTAAGTTCCTCCTAATCCTCCTATACATGAAAGCATATGGTATCTGTCCTTCTCTGCCTGACTTATTTCGCTCAGCATAACACCCTCAAGTTCCATCCATGTTGCTACACATGGCCACACACACACACACACACACACACACACACACACACACTTCTAAGTGCTTATCATATTTACATGCCTAAAAATAAGCAAAATGGTAAAATTTGCATTTTAAGCAAAACTCAGAGTTTGTCATAATTGAGCTGCAAATTGACCTCCTATGGTGTTTTCCTGGGGTAGCTCTCCCTGAGACTAATTCCAACTCATTTTGAAAAACACAAGCTGGGCACAGAATTGAGGCATTTATATTCAAGTGACTTCTAAAACTCAACATCCATAATTTTGCCAGAAGAAAGTTCAAATTGTGACTGGATTTTTGTTTGCTTATATATTTGTAGAATGGATGCAGACAAGGGTCTTTTAAACCATTAGAAGGGTGAGTAGCCGATTTCATGCTTTAGTCTATTCATTCACTTCACATTCTCTCTTAGAGAAGTGAATTCTTATAACCACTTTGCTTATATGTATTACTTACAGTTTTACCTGTTCACCTAAAACTCTGCTTTCTACCCTAAGGCACTTGCAGTAGCAAGATGTAACAGTGCCCTTAAACACTGATCTAAACTGAATGGTGCCCAGGGCAATTACCAGTCTGATTGGAGAAGGGAATTCCTAGTCCATTCTTAGGGAAAGGAGTGTTGACTCAGGATGTCCATGAAAATAATGACTATGAATATCACAGGAAGCATCCTCACTCTTAGCAAGTCAGACAGCTTTGAGCATCACACTAAGACCCTGGGTCACAGGCAGGAGGGAGGCACCAGCCCCACAATGTCACTTTATTCTTATTCTATGTGTCCAGCACATAGGAATGCATCTAGTAATGCACCATAGTGTTAAAAACTTTGCCCAAAGCTTACTTCTTGGGATAGAGGATAGAATGTGACAAATTAATTAATGACCCATTACAGGGAAAACTCCACATTAAAGTAGATTTTTTTTTCTATTTTTATCTGACACCTTAAAGTAGTTTTATGTAAGTCCTCTCTTAAAGACACATATTCATAACACTGTTAATCTATAAAATATGTTATCTCGTAGTAAAGGCCCAAGCAAGTCTTAAGGGTGTATTAATATATTAATTCATTCACTCATTCATTCAGTTTAGTTTTTTTTTAATTTCTTGGTATTTCCTGAGACTCTGTTTTAGACCCTGTGGGCATAGCAGAGAAGAATATAATAAGATTCTGACCTTCTGGCACTGAAATTCTGAACCAATGAACTAATAAAGACTTACACATATAATGCAGTGAAGGAGACTGGTAAATGTTGTGAAGAAAACCAGAGCCTTGGGAAAGGACAGAGAGTGATATGGCAAGGCCTCCCTGGGGAGGGAGATGAGCAGTGAGCTGACAGAATGTGTTCAAGTTAGCACTTAAAATAGTGAAATGTGAAACTGTGTAGCTGCAAAATTATGGACATTAAGGATTCCACCAGAAGATCATCACCTTTAGAAAGGTAAATACAGGACCAATATTATACTTCTGTGCAAAATAAATAGGTTGGCTCATTTTTAGACTATGCACTGCTTTCTCCTTGAGGTCAAGATTGTAATATATTAAATGGAACTGAGCTGCCATAGAGAGTTCTAATCAGGTACAATCCAAGACTCTGCCTTCCTTCTCCCTGGGATAGGTAGGATCAAACTTACCAAGCTACTGAGACTCCCTATGAAATAATTACTTGTGGTTTCAGAAATCTCAGGAGTCCCTGGGTCTCTTAATGAGACACTGAATATTAAATTACACTCAAGAGCCCTGGGTCCATTTGAGATTATAAAGTTGATTTCTCATGGCACCATGACATTTTTTCACCCAGTTTTCTGAACAACCCAACAAATGTTTAAGATTCTTTGAAGCTTATAAAACCAAAGCTTTGGTTTTGATTCAGTGATCTACCCTACTTGAGTGGAACTTGGGTTCAAAAGAAAAAGGTATACCATGTTTTCTCTTCATTTTTCCTCCATTCTTGAACCCCTTCCAAGATGATGTAACTCAATCAGGAAGTAGCTGAAAAATCAGAAAACTCTGAACATTTTGTGCATTTGTATACTTCTGTGTGTGTGTGTGTGTGTGTGTGTGTGTGTGTGTGTGTGTGTGTGTTTTAAGAGGGTCAGTGTAAGTAGAGATAGTATGGGAAGCATCTTTAAGAAAAGAATTGAGATAATTAGTTACACCACTTACAGAGTCGCTGTTAGACCTTATAGCTTTGTTTACATAAACATAGAGCACATCTATCAAAACATCTGAGCTAATAAACAAGAAATTCTTTAGCACCTCCTCCCAGCTATTCTGTTTACACAGACCTTTAGCTCTCTTTGTGACTAGGACTTGATTGAACTATATAGATTACAATTCTAAGGATACTCTTAGGTTTATTCTCTCATTTCTGACTCTGTTCCTAGCTGTGGTGGTAGGATTCAGACTCATGGTCATCGATTGTCCATCTGATGAGATCCTAGTGACCAGATTCCCTGCAGAGCTCACCTGCCTATAACTGATACAGATGACTCCAGTGAAGCAGAAGCTGGTGTAATTAAAACTACTATTTGGACAGACCAAAGAAACTCAAGGCACTGTATTTGTGTGTGCATAATCATTCTCACACATCTCTCTCCCACACATACACACACACACACACACACACACCTGCCATTGTGTTTAGAAGTGTTATATCCATTACCACAAATAGTTCTTAAGTTTACTCTATTAAAAATAAAAGAACTTATCCTTAGTATCTGAGGTTTTATTCAATATGTTAGGCATACTCTCCCAAATCCTTCAGGATTGAACATCTCCAACAAACTTAAAATAAATAAAACTTCTTAATACCATCATTTGTGTTTCATGTTCATGCCCTACTAATAGATTTACCCATGACTGTTATTAATCAAATAACAATAAATTCAAGATGAAATGAATGATTAATAACTCCACATTATTCCAAATATTATATTTAAGTATTCTTCTTTTTAATGGGTGTTCCTCTCTCTCTCTGTCAGAAGCATTTTTAAATTTACCTAGTGATTTTGGTTAGAGATACATTTTGGAAAATAACATTAACTAAACAACTGGCTCATGTTCATGAATTTTAGGCCTGCCTCCTGGGGATCACTTGGTACTACAGGTCCAGACTCTGTGCTGGAAAGGACTCTTCCTTAACTGGATCAACTATGCACAGAATTATATTTATTAGTTTTATCCCAGTTGCCTCTTTGACATCTAACTTACATTTTTCTTCAGACTCATCTAAAATAATCTAAAACTGAAGTCCTTTCCTTGAAAGGGCTGGACAGGAAATAGTTATGATTTCAGGAAAAGGAAGGCCATTCCATCTCAAATATCCCCCACCTACCTAGAAGTTGCCCCAATTCCCTAATTAGAATTCCAATATTTCCAAAATGGGTCATTTATATACATATATCCATAGAGGCGATAACACAAATATTGCTTAGTTGTTTACAATTGAAAACTTTTCAAGTGTTCTCACTCACCCAGATGTTAATGATAGTGAGTTTATCAGACCTTCCTAAAAGTGCATTTTTGGGGATAGAAAGAATACCTCAGAATGGAAGCCAAGTGCTCTGGCCTCCTCTTGACAATTCCTCAGTTTAAGGAGAGAGGATTTCTTCCCAAAACTATAGAGAACACTTATGCACTTAACTAGAATGCTAAGGCTCAAACTGGAAGTCAAAACACCTACCCAATTTTATGGAACCCAGAAAGAGGAGGAAAAGGTAAAACAGCATTCTTTCTTTACTCTAGAAGGGGGGGGGGTGGTTTACAGAAAAGTGAACCAGAATGGCAACTTCATGCACATCACATTTTTCTGAGCTACCTCTTTGCTCTAAAGTTTTTCCTTTTTCCTTTCAAGATGATTCATGAAACTACTTTAATAATTAATAGTTTGTGTTCGTTTTTTAGTCAGTATATGAGGACTATAATGAGGTTCTCAGAAGAATTTATAAATTAGGGGGAAAAAATCCTCCAAATTTCATCCAGATATCAGCACACAGGAAGGCAAGTAGGGCATCAGAAAGTATCTAACAGCCTAAACTACTGTCAGTACTTGAGTAAGTCAAGAATTTATTTTCAAATTAAACTCTACAGGCTAACCGTATGGAATCTGGGCTGTGTGAGCATCCCTGCAATTCAATTAGTGCTGCTATTAACATATGTCAAGAAAAACAAAATCAAAGAAAGGATCCCAAAATAAAAAGTGAAAGCAAAGAGTTCTGAAGGAGTGGTAGAGCTTTCCCTAGAATGGTACTGTCCCTCAAACTCTATTAAGACTTTTTCATAAGAACAAGATTTTAGAATGATAATGGTAAAATTAATAGCTGGGCTTGAAAAAAACATAGGGGACATCAAAGAAACTATGGCTACAGACAGAATGGAAAATAAAAATAGGCATGAAGAATTAAAAAATGCGATAAATGAGATCCATAATAAATTAGAGGCCTCCAATGCACGGATTGAAGAGGCAGAAAGGAGAATAAGTGATTTAGAAGACACCATTATAGAAAAACAAGAAGCTGACAAAAAAAGAGACAAACTGATCCAGGAACAGGAAAGAAGAATTCGAGAGCTCAGCGATANGAGTGTTATGTGGAAACTAATTTGACAATAAACTATTAAAAAAAAAAGAAGACATTTTCATAAGAGCCACTCTTTTGGTTTGGGTTTTTATCTTCACCCACCAAAGCAATGCTCTGATGATGTGGCTTCTCAGGCGTTTGATTATAGGAAGAGAATGAGCTGGCCATGGGGACTTCTATGCTTAGTCTGCTGATGGTCTTTTATTTTAAATTAATCAGTTCACAATTTGGTACCTCTTTCTGACTCCTGGGAATATTTTGTTCTTGGTTTTGTGTGTGTGTGTGTGTGTGTGTGTGTGTGTGTTAAATCTACGATAAGCTTTCAGGACGCCAATAATGAATGGGACCGGGCAGTGGAAAGATCTTGGCAATTCCCTCCCCAGGCCCATTGCCCTTCCCTTCTACTCTAGATCCTTATTTAATGTGAAGGGGAAACACAGACAGACAGAAAGACACAGAGACAGAGAGAAAGAGGGAGACAGTATGTGAGTGTGTCTAAGGGAAATAATGGATAAACCATATGCACCCTGAGCTCGCTCTAGTCAATCCTGAGGGAGCATCAGGGTATATATACTCTGGGGAAGCTTCTTTTCCAGAGCCCTGGTTGCTGGAAGCAAGGATGCAATCCTGGCGCAGTTGGGCATTGGTGTTGTTCTCTGTCCCAGATGGAACTGTGCTTCACTGAGGACAGGTTCAGGTCAAGAACCAGAAAAGCTCAGTGTTTATAAAATTTCTTCAACTGGAAACACAGGAAATATCAGTGAGAGTTCCTATGAACAGCAATGCAAGACTTAACTTCAAAAATAGAGTGAGGAATCTCCAACAGGGTCTTATGTGAGGGTCTGTAGGGACCGGCATGAGACCTCCAGCATCAATCCACACAAGGCCAGCATGTTTTGTATCTTTGGCAATGAAATCAACACCCCGATCTAACTTTACAGGGTGTAGGGTGTGGATTACTGGTCTTACTATATGTTTCAAATAACAAAAATAAATACATAAGATCTTTTACATGGGAAAGTTCTTCTGCCTTCTGGTACTTGCTTCTAAGCCCCTCATTCATTGATCAGTGGTTACAGTGTCCATTGACATCTTGTTTTCTGACCTCATTAGGATAAGTGCTGGCTGACATCACATTTCTAAAATACACCCTCTGAACTTGCAGAATAAAATGGTAAGAATCACACTCACCTGCTCTTGAGAATTCACACATACATATTAGAATTTCACTGATCTGGTTAAGTACATTGCCATATGATGTAGTGTTTATTATACATTCATCCTCTTTATTCCCATATCACTCCATCTCATCATTTTCAAATTTAGGTTTGAGTTATTTATTTGATTTGCATTTTTGGTGTACTTACTCAAGTTTGTTTTGGAAAGACATAATTGAATTTTTAATGGTCACAAAATCTTAAGCTAAATCTCCTCAAACAGTAGAAGTGGATCTAGGACCACCCAGAGCCACAAACGGGTCTCTTCACAAAAGCTGAAAGCCAGTCTCACTGCTTCCCAAATGCTTCCCAAGATGAGGGAAGCAGCCAATCTCAGTGTCCAGACAATGTCAGACTAATGTCTGCCCCTGTAGCTGGCACCCACTGGGACTTGTTCTTCACTCCAGCACCCCATGCCAAAAATCAGATTCTTCACTCCCTAGGATGCCCTTCAAACACCAAACACATACAGATAAAACTAGCCTTCGCCCATAGCCTTTTTTTTTTTTGAATCAGACAGTTTAAGTTTCTTGTCCTTTTCCCCTCTATTCCTTTGAAAACATGGTTTGATGGTCAATTTTCTGTCAACTTATCTAATTTATGCCCAGATATTTGGTCAGACATCTGTTTATATGTAGCTGTGAAAGTATTTTTTCTTTGATGTGATTAACGATTTAATCAGGAGACTTTGAATAAAGCAAATTATCCCTCCATAATGTGGTGGGTTTTGTCTGACAGTTGAAGACCTTATGATCAGAGACTGATGTCCTCGAAAGAGGAAAGAATCCTGCAAGTAGACTGCCTTTGGACTCATGCTGCAACATTAACTCTTCCTTGCATCTCCAGCCTGCAGGCCCACCCTTCAGAGTTGCCAGCCTCTATAATCATATGAGCCAATTGCTTAAAATAAATCTCCCTTTATGTGTATATCCTATTGGTTCTTTTTCTCTGGAAGAAGTGCCAGGACATGGTCTGCAAGCATTTTATCATTCCTGCTGCCTTCTTAACACCTCAATGGAACTGAATCCTGCCCTGGGAAGAACTGTAAGCCTAGTATCACACCTAGGCATACCCTAGAGCCTATGCTATGATTACCTTACAGTATTATAGCAACCTTGTTATGTGATTGACCCTGCTTGATATTCAAATCTATTTTAGACAAAAAGTCACACATAGGTCGATTTTTTTTTTTTTCAGAGAGGTCAATTTAACCTCACTGTTCAACATGTCTTCTGGCATAGAGGATGCTTTCTTTTCATACTAAAATGAATTGAATTTGTTCTTTTACTAATTTACAGTGTGGTGGCTAAAAGCAAAGACTTGGTGCTCAGATTGAGTGGAGAACAAACCATTTACTAGCCAGCAGAGCTTTTTTTTTTTTTTTTTTTGGCTTCTGACTCAAATTTTCTCTATAATTGGACATGGTAAATATTCAAGAAATGGTCATTATTATTATCATCATCAACACTGTCATGATAGGATTCATTGCTTTAGAGCCCAAAGGTGAGGTGCTTAGAGTGCAGTGTGTTATATTCTTTATGGAGCTTCATGGAGGAGTCTTCCTCAGGCCAGGCCAGGAGTATCATGTTTTTCATGAATAACTGTCCTACCTGCTTTGTATTGTTTGCTGGAAATAGAGCCAAATGTATGTCCTTCCTCTTCCAATTGTAGCAGCCATGTATGTATGCATTTTTAAAAATTGACCTTCCCCATGGCTTCCTATTACTTTTCTTACCCTTGCTTTCCTTCAGGTCTGATTTCAAATCTCTTGTTTTTAATGATCTTACTGTTTATTATGTATTTTTTGTAATCTGTCTTAACTCTTCTGGAGGCTATTGAAACTTGCCAACCAACCAATGATCAGCATTTCTAATATTATCCTTACTTGATCTAATAATCCTGGATTCATTCCTTACTTGGTCCATAGCTTAGACTTTTAAGATTCATGCACCCAATAAGAATTAAGATGAAAAGTTGATATATTTGCTTTCCATCTCCTTCTTCAGGGAGAAAATCAATATAAATGCTTATTTCTCTTCAAAATCAGATTATTAAAAACATAAATTATATACCAAATGATATCTGACTACACATATAGGAAATGTGAGTGTATTATCAGATCCAAGTTGCCACACCAGATCAGTAATGTGATTCTTATTTATTCTGTATCCATGCTAAGCATATGTGAACTCAGAATATTTAAGAAAAACTTAGGAAGTCTTTTTTTCTCAAGTCCCCCAGAATCATTTAAGTGTCAGGTTATAGGTAATAGTCCAAACTACAAATCAGAAACTGTAAGTTTGTGTTGGTTCTAGTTAGTGTCAGAAATCCCAAGCCTTGCAGCTTGAGAAACATATTTCTAGTGACGTCAAAAAATGCTTATAAAATTATCACATCATTTAGAGAAATAACATCAAAATTCCTTATTATCTTGCTTTAATTTTCCCTGAACACTTTCTGATTTCTCACACTTTTCTAGAGTAGGCATACTAAATCATGATTCAAATATTTTACCCTTAGTTATGTCCTTATAATATATGATGCTAATGTCTAATCTTTGGTTTCTTGTATTTCTCTCTCATATTGCTCAGGCAGTATTGACTCAGTTGTAATATAGGAAAACCTACTTTCACCTTCATATTTGAAATATTCTCAATAAAGTTAGCAGGAAATTCTGGAATGGGTGTTTTTATACTTTCTTCCTGACTTACCCCCTGGGGAATTGACCCTTTTTCTTGTTATTTTGAAGAAAAGCACCCAGGTGGGTTTTCATAAGCTTCTTCATTATTTACTGGCAGACCACAGACAAAGTACTATAGTGGAGCAAGATGAAATATGGACAGAGTCTATGAAAGATTAAGACTCACCTAACCAACTGCACCATCATACTTCTCAAAACTAGAACAAACTATCCTAAAATTTGTANAATGCATGACCAGTTGATGCTGAGTACCTTACTAGATGGCTCCTAACTCCTACTTAAATGAAGGAGGGTAAACTCCATGTTCTAGAGAATTTGTTTTTCGGGTCACAGGAGCCTGAAGTTGTAAAGGGGCTGTCAATTCTGGGTCCTGGTGTTGCCCCTAACTAGCAGGATAACATGGGGCAGGTCATATCCCTGTACCTTAGTGTACATAACATAATGATGGATTGTTAGACCACGAGGTGAAAGGATGAAGCACTGAGAAGACACTCCCCAAGATGAGGTGGCACCCTTCAATTCAGGTCCATTGCTGCCTTGTGGATGTGCCTGTCAGCCTCTTATGGGACCTTCAGAGAGCTGGCGAGTCAACGCCAGTGCTGGTAAAAAGCTCATCTCACAGTGCCAGCAGTGTGTACCACTGCAGCATGAGTAGTTTGGACAGTCACCAAAGAGCACTGTCCTAATCTCCCCCATGCAGGCAGTAGGTTCCATCAGTTCTAGGGACAAATTCAGTAAAAGTACAGGTATCAGGAGTCCAGACTTTGGCTTCAGCTTCAAAAGAGGCATCCCAACGCAGCATGGTGACAACTGCTCAAAAAAATACATTTTCGGGGCAATATGGATGCCAGCCACCAATACTGGATGTTTGCAGGGCATGGTTTCTAAGGACTCTTCTGTAGAGATGCCCTCTATTATGAAATAATAAAAATATGAATGGCATATGTGAGCTAGAACTTCATCTAGATAGGTAAGTGCCAATTTCAATTGATGATTAAGTTCCCACCTGGAGTTTCAGAGGCCTCTGTTACTGGGTTTCCTGGTAAGAACTGGTCTGTTTATGGGTAGGATGGAGAATAAGAATAGCCACATTGATCTACTCCTTGATCTACTGTCAGCCTATAATTTAGTTCTTAACCTGAGGTAAATGCTTTACAGTGTTGCAGGATAATACATGAATGAGATGGACAACTTTTCACTGACCTGTAGACAGAAATATAATTGTCACAGGAGAGAACGAAGCAAACCCAATCTGTGTGAGAAGACATTGTGTCACCCTTGTCCTCTGGAGTCTGAAAAAGGCAGGAAACCCAATACATGTAATATATTTAGACTTGAAATAAAAGCCTTTATAACTTTCACCACCAGACACCTCTGACTCAAACAAGTGTAAGACACTATAAAATCAACATAAAACGATACATCCATGAGTAGTGAATTGGCTAATGGAAAAGAAAAAATGGGTAGAAATAATGCTGTATGTCTCTGAATAAAGGCATGCAAATGAGAAGAGCTCTCTAGAGAGACATGAAGATTGCTGCTGACATTTTAATGTTTTTTTTAAATTTATTTCTGAGAGAGAGAGAGAGAGAGACAGCATGAGCAGAGGAGGGTCAGAGAGAGAGGGAGACACAGAATCGGAAGCAGGCTCCAGGCTCTGAGCTAGCTCTCAGCACAGAGCCCGAAGCGGGGCTCGAACCCACGAACCGTGAGATCATGGCCTGAGTCGAAGTCAGATGCTTAACCCACTGAGCTGCTCAAGTGTCCTGCTGTTGATATTTTAACTCACATAGGAGGAGAAGGGCACAAATCCATCTCTGAGTTTTCAGATGCCATTGTATTACTGTGGGGAGTAAAATGTCCAATTAGTAGGAATAACCACAGCAGAACTTTCAAAAGTGAGATTTAGGAAAGAGATGCTGTAAGTGATGCTTCAGTTTATGTATGTTTAAGTTAAAGTTATTTACCAAATAAATGGCTCCAAGTTCTTATTTTGCAACCCAAGAAAGGGAGCTAGAAACAACCTCAGAGTGTCTTCTCAATTCCCTAATGTATCCTGCAGTCAGACACAGACACAAAAAGAAGGCTCAATCCATCCATCAGCATGGATAACAGGACCAACTAGAGAATATGCTTACCCCACTTGACACCCACATCTGGACACTGAGTGATAGTCTGGTGGTCACGTGGTAGCAAGAGGAAAATGCTGCTGGAGGCAGTGCAGGTGAGGAGGAAAAAAAATGACCAGAGTTATCGAGGAGATTTTCAAGTGTGGGAAGAAGACAAAAGCATGAGGACTCTGGTGTCCCAAATTTTCTTTGTGAAGTTGTCTTCCATTTGTCTATTTCTTTGCTGTCTCAATTTATTTAAGTTCACAGACCAAATGGTTTATCAACTGCTTTCCTTTCCTTTACCACCAATTTGCTTAAATGCCAGCCCTCATCATCTCTCTGCTGGACAACTAAACTAGCTTCTTCCTGATTTAACTCATCCTCTCTGTGCTTTGGATTTTTACCTAGGGTACATGACATTTTCCTGTATTAAAAAAATGTAAATGGTCCCACATTTCCTACAGGAAACTACAAAAACCTTTGCTGGTATATTAGTCAGGGTTCTCCAGAGAGACAGAATCAACAGGAGATTATCTATCAGGAGATTATCTATTTAAATCTATATGTCTATATCCATCTATATATCAGTATATTATAAATAATTGGCTCATGCGATCATAGAGTTGGTGACCAAGATGAGTCAATGGTGTAATTTCAGTTGAAAGACCAACAGGATTGAGATCCAAAAGGAGTCAATGTTGCAACTCAAGTCCAAAGTCAAGCAGCCAGGCAGGAAGAATTCTCTTTTCTCACGAAAGGGCCAGCTTATTTTTTCTATTAAGAACTTTAACTGATTGGATGAGGCTGACCCACACTGGGGAGGGTGATCTGCTTTACTCAGTCTACTGATTCAAATGTTAATCTCATTAAAAAACATCCCCTTACAAATACATCCAGAATAATGTTTGACTAAATATCTGGGACCTCATGGCCCAGTCAAGTTGACACACAAAATCAACCATCACAGTAAGATTTATAAGAACCTTTATAAACTATCTCAAACTTAATGTTCTTATGCAGAATCAGCTATGCAGCTCATGGCACCTAATGAAAACTGAAATGCAAGATCCCTTTTTTCCAAAATTATGAAAAATTTCAAGATGGTGAGAGCATTAAACCAAGTCTGGAGCCTTTCCAAGCACAGGGTCCTGGATGACTGCCTTTGTCAAGAGCAAATGCCCTTGAATCTGGTCGTTTTCTTTGGTCTTCCAAATTCACTGCTCTATGACAAAAACCTGTTGGTATTTTAATACATCATCTTTCCTATGTTTCCATATTTGTTCTGCAGTCTTTATGGCCCCATATATCTTTCCTCAGCCTGGCCAGGCTGCATGATCAGCCTTCTTTAGGAAACCTTAAATACCCTTCTTTTGTAGCCCAGGTCTAAATGAGACCCCCATTCCACACTCAAACACAATGCTGCATACCCTTCTTGTTTGTGTTCTTGCACTAACCACATTGGTTTCTTCACAGGCTTATCTCCCTACTAACTTATAAGCTTATTGAGCCCATGTGTTATTCATTGGGGTTATCCTAGGATCTATGGAGTGTTAGCTTATAGTTGGCATTTAGTAAATATGTACTGTCTTTAAAATAGCTATCATATAATTTCATAGTACGTAATCATAATGGCTAGCAGATAACAAACATGTGCCAGGCCCTGGTTATTCAAAGCATTTCCCACATAATGATGCATTTATTCCTCACAACAACTTTACCAGAGCCAATTGTCAGTGCCTTACCCATATACTATGCATCCCCGATTTTCCTGGGTGGTGTAATGCCAACAGGTGTGTTTTACACATTTTCCCAGTGTTTCCCCAGAAATAAGCTACAGTTACTCTCAGTGGTAAGTGGATTAAAAGTGAGGTTTTTTTTGGCTGGTGTCCTCCTCTATATCATTCTATATCACTGCCCCCACTTCTCTGCCAACATTCAAGGCCCTTCCTAAATAAAACCACTAAAACTTGGATCTTAATCTCACGGTTTGCTTCCAGAGAAGTCAAACAAAAAACAGTTAATGTCATGGCAACCTGAGACATAGAGCACTTAACTAATTCTCCTATTAGATAACATTAGTGATGACAAAATATATGTATGAATTATTATTGAATAGAAAGGTGGACAATGAAAGTTTTGATCCAAGTCTATAAAGGCACAATTTATAAGAGAAAAGTGAAATGGGTTGATTTTCTATATTTCTAAAAATACTTGACTATGTGTTAACCCATATATGAGTTTAAAATACTATCTAATTTTTTATTTTATTTTTTTATTTTTATTTTTTTAATGTTTTTTATTTATTTCTGAGAGAGAGAGAGAGAGAGAGAGAGATACAGCGTGAGCAGGGGAGGGTCAGAGAGAGAGGAACACACAGAATCGGAAGCAGGCTCCAGGCTGTGAGCTAGCTGTCAGCACAGAGCCCAATGCGGGGCTCGAACTCACGAACTGTGAGATCATGACCTGAGCCAAAGTCTGATGCTTAACTGACTGAGCCACCCAGGTGCCCCAAAAATACTATATAATTTTTAAAAAATGATAGACAGTGTTAGGCAACACACAGGTGAAATTATCTCAAGAAGTAATTCAGAATTTAAAAAATAATTATGTTTAATAATAGCTATAGTAAATTTATAAAATAACATCCAAAATAAATTGTTATTTTTTTAAAATGTTTATTTATTTTGAGAGAGAGAGAGAGAGAGAGAGAGACAGAGAGTATGATTGGAGGGGGCAGAAAGAGACAGAGAGAAAGAGAATCTCAAGCAGTCTACACACTGCTAATGCAGAGCCCCATAAGGGGCTTGAACCCACAAACCATGAGATCATGACTTCAGTCCAAGTCAAGAGTTGGATGCTTAACTGACTGAGTCACCCAGCCACCCCCAAAATAAATTATTAAAGAAAGGTGAAGATAGCAGGAATAGACTTCTAACTTGTCAAGGTCACTGATAAGAAAAGCTCACAAATGTATGACTGCTGCCTAAGATATTGGACTGGATCCACCATTCCTCAGTAAGTATGGCGGTCCTCATGTTCCCAAAATATGAATGACTGCCACAATAAGGAACCATCAGCAACTATTTTGAAAAAGGACACAATATAAAAATAGAAGGAGGTTTTCACAACAAGCAAGGATGGGATGTCATTGCAGTTTTCAGGGCATTCTCACCTTTATATTGTTGTTGATAATATTC
Organism: Crocuta crocuta; assembly: GCF_008692635.1. Classification (NCBI taxonomy): domain Eukaryota; kingdom Metazoa; phylum Chordata; class Mammalia; order Carnivora; family Hyaenidae; genus Crocuta; species Crocuta crocuta. Next base: position 179,312 of record NW_027533098.1, read on the forward strand.
CAGTACCCTAAGAAAAAGTATTTATATTGATAAATAACAAAGGATAAAGTGCATTACAATATCTAAATCTCCAAAGAACATCCAGCTTCTGTTAGAAGGCATGAATAGATGTTGACAGCTCCAAAACATTTAAATGATCACACTTTGGCTTCAACAATTAATGTGATAATAGCTGAACAGCTCATGAAAAATATCACACATCAAAAGATTTTCATAAAGTTAAGACAATATGTCAGCAATGTTGCTTTATATTGCACAGACAATGCCCTAGGAAAAGTGCTAAAGCAGCATGAGCTCCAGCATCATTAGCGTGCTAACACATTTATGCTCCTGGACTGCAGGGCTGCTGTGCCTGGGACACCACTGAGGAGTTGCTGTGAATCACAAACTCGCACATGTCTACTCTGGAATGAATATGTTTAATAAAAGCTCTGCCTAGAGTGTTATACTTCTCCACCAAGTGGAAGTTCTTTTATCAATAGTAGCTGCATCTGGGAAAGTGCTGAGGTAGAACTGACTACCTCAGCAAAAGAGGCATAAATTTGATGATGCAGCTCTCTGAAGCTCTTGGGCACCACACAGCTTCATCTCTGAGAGGTGAAGCCTTGAGGGCATCCCCCTTGGGTAAGCTGAGTTCAGGCAGATTAAACCTCTCTGGGTATGTGTGTGTGGGAGGAGAGGGGGTCTTGCCCCAGCAACATTACTCCACTTTCTCCATCCCACAGTCAGCTCACTGACTCTCCATTCAGTTTTCACATGGTTCTAGATGATACATATTTAGCTTTATCTTCCAGCCTAACTTCCATCACTTATTTTGAGGATATTTCACAAGAAACTTACCAATGCCAGCTTTTGAAAGAATGAGATTATAGGTGTGCATTTAAGAGTTAGAATTCATTGAAGATTTAAAAATTTCAATGTGCTTTATTTAAATGAGTTTATTCATATAAGTAACTAAATGTTTATGGAAGCAACCTCCTATTTACTAAAAAAAAAAAATGTTAACAAGAAAAGTTTAAGTACCATGTCCCAAAGGGAGTGCCCTGACACATCTTAACATCATTTTTTTCTTTTATATTTTTGTTTCTCCTTCAATGCTCCCTGCTTACCCCTCTCCTTCTCTCTTCTCTCTCCTTCCTTTCTTCCTCTCCCTCTCTTTCTCCTTCCCTCCTGTTTTTTCTTCCCAATTGTTTCTCAGAGTGATGGAAAGTTACATAATGTAAAGTATTTACAAACATGAACATCCTAATTTTTTTTTGTTGCTGTTTTGCACTTAGTTTAAAAGTCTGACAGAAAATGGGCAGGCCTTGCATTTTTTCAGACTTGCTTCTCCTGTCCTGTAGCATGTCTGATCCTGTTTAATTTTATCTGCTGACTGAGAATTTTAATAAGTATTTCTATGATGAATGTTCTTTCCCATCATTAAATCTATTTAAAAAGAAGTCCTGCTTCAGACCAAATAATTACCTAACATAGACCTATCATTTTAATTTTTAGTAGGTTACAATTTACTGAATTTTAACAAACACTTTTACCTTTACACAACATACTTTTTGTGGCTAGTGTGAAATCCACTACTGAGGAAGACACACTGACTTTATGACATATCATCTGTAGTCAAAAAATGAAAAAGCTATAATTGGAAATGAAATTTTCTCTATTATGTAATGACCATAAGATTGATAATTTGAGTGAAATACTCAAAATCTGTAATTAATTATCATAAACTAAAACAGACACATGGCATGGTTTAAAAGTATAGATAAATGAATCCAATACATTTTTCCTGAAAATCTTGGTTTTTAGATTAACATGCTGGGCACTGGCAAACATCAGCCACACACTCAACTAGACAGGTGAAATGAATACCAACCACATGGACTACAGTTGCCAGAAATATATTCCATATCTGCCACACTACTCACTAGCTCTATAAACTCAACCCAGTCATTCCTTCTCCAAACTTCAGTAGGTGTGTTTGTTTAAGGTGCTAAACTAGCACTGAAAAGATAGCCTTTTGTGAATTTAGCCTCCATGACTCTCTGCCAATGCTGGTTTTGTTGTTGCTGTTTGTTCTGGATTTGTGTTTTCTTGGCGGAGGGGCATGAGGCAAGAAGAGAAGTGGAAGACTTTCTAAAGGAATCACTAGATTATGAGTTTCTGACTGTATGTCATGTATGTCAGTGATATCATTTATGGAGTTTTTGTAATAGATCTTCCAAGATACTGTTTATTTCAGTCCAGATTTTAGCCACATAGATTAAAATCTGTGGTGAGCTGTGTTTGAAGAGCCAAAAATTAAGTCCTCCATTAAGAGAAACCTCGGGCTGCACGTAGCCCCAGTCCCAGTCCCAGGAAAAGCCTCAGACTGTTCAAGACTAAAGCCATCCTCAGACCGCCCTCAGTTCAGTTAATCAAAAAGAAAAAAAAAAAAAAAGAAAAAGAAACATTCCTATGGTCTGAGTCAAGGCTGGAAACTGCAGATACAAACTAGCCCATTTCTCACCACTTGTCTGAACCTCACATGGGCCCTTTGAACTCACTTCACGATTGGTCATTTTCAAAGGATTCTCAAAAGTCATGATTGGGTCCCACCAAAAGTAATGAACACCTCACAGACACTGAATGGTCAAAGCTGTAATTGTAATTGGTGCTTATGTGATGATGCTACATGTACTGTAACACCCCCATCCCTTACTCCTTAAAAACCCTGTTCGCCATTGTTCTTTGCTTCACCTTGCTGCCATGACACCGGCAGGCTGGTGAGCCCCTGCTCGAGGTTGTAATAAAGACCCTTTTGTATTTGCATCGGTGCCAGCTCCTTGGAGGTCTCTGGGACTCGCGATTCGGGCACAACATGTTCACTGTATTTGTTCAATGGATGGGGAATTAGACCAATCACTCTCAAGTAGCTGAGAAAATCAGACAGTATGTAAAACTAGCCACTGATATTTAGCTACAGATGCTGAACATTTTAATATTCAGAATTCTATAAAGGCATATACAGATAATTTAAACTGTCTTGATATTATGAGGACATTTCTATTACCTTACAATCTAGCTAGCTTTTGGTAAGACTTGAAAGCACAAATCTGTAACAAAACTTCAGCATTTTCTTCATTTTCAGGTTTAGTTAAGCCTCTTTTTCACACGCAAGTTCTAAATCAGGAATCACACATCTAGAATCCTTTCTTTATAAAAGTTTGCAGAGATTTCAATTCATATTTGTTCTCACAACATTCCCATGGAAAATGAGAGAGTCTAAATGAAATTATTGTCCAAAAAGAGTTACAAAGACTTGTGGAAATTAATTGGAAGAAAGACCAACCATTTTCATTCTAGGTAAATAAGTAAGAAATGGTTTCTTGAGGAGCAATAACGTTACATCTTGAGCCAAGTACAAATGATCCGTTGGCCCTGGCATTGGGCTGCTGGTCTCAACATAAACAGTGAGGCACAATGTTGACCAGGTAGCAACTTTCACCGGAGACAAGCAAAGAGAATAGATGAAGAGGATAAGCATTTTGGTCCCTGATGTGAGAAATTATACAAAACCTTTCATTATCATGTGTATACACACACATCGGTAGTAAAACAAGAGTTCTGGCCAATCGTGTTTGTCCTAAAGATTCTCTTGAACTCTAGCATCATTCAGCCTCTGTCTTCTCACCTTTCCCTCTTCCTTTTCTCCAGGTATCTTTACCTTCTCTTTTCACTCCTTATCCTTCCTTCCTATCTCCCTCCCTTCCTTCTTTCTCCAGTTTTTTCCCCCTACTGTTTAGATAACAATTACCTCTGGGACTCTAAGATTCTGGCCTTAGTCTTCCTGGTTTGTCTCTCTTTTCTAAATTCTCACATATCCTTTGTTTCTCTTTTATTTGTTTTTCCCTATATTCTCCTTTGTCTTAGATATGAGCTTTGTATCAATACAAGGTTTAAGGATTATATAGTTATATGTTCCCAATAGGGAAGGAAAGAACATGGAGAAGGCAAAGGGGAGAAGGAATAAAGAAACCAGAACAATAGAAAATGAATGGGATTATGGGAATTCATAGAGCTGAATCCCCAAAAAGCAGTCTCAATGGCTCTGCCCTTAGGCAGCTGCCTCAGTTAGGTGGAGAGCCTTACAGAATGGAGAAGACAGAACTGAAGTAAATAACCCACAGTGCTTCAGGGGAAAGGATAAAGAAAGAAAATCTAATCACAAATTGTTTAGTAACCTAATCTTTATGAAAAAAGAATGACAAGGAATTAGGTTACTTACCTGCCCAGACTCATCTAATGGTCCATGTGGCTACAATTAGAACTTACTGATTCCTTCCAGTAGTTCATTGCAAATCAGTTCAAAGTAAATTGGATTAAAAGGACTAAAATTATAAAGAGAAGGGAGTGGAAATGACTAAGAGATCATTCTGTTCCATCCTTCATCCTCTGCCTGAATATCTCCTACACTGGCCAACTCAATATTGACTGGTCTCCAGTTCTAAGTATCTTCTTTGCCATCTCAATATGGATTAATCTCTTAGAGATGATCTTTCTACTCTCAGATACAATCCTCTCTCTGGTTTACTGTAGTCTAGGTGAGAGAGTATCCAACTGAACTACACTTTAACATTAAAAAAAAAAATGAGAGGCCAAGTGGATGGACCTTGTGGGAGGAGCCTTATAACCAGCAATTAAATATTTTCTTGCTGGCTACTGTTACCAGTGATTTCTAGTCATAAGGCTATGAAGTTTTAAGGATTTTCTGTTCCTATCACAATGAATAAATGAAATCTAAGCACATTAACTAGTGACTGAGTATGCCTTTTTTCATGAAAAATGAATAAACATGTCATAAAATGAAGCATATTTTATTAAGTATATATAAAGTATACACTGCTTGATTTATTTCCATTTTTTAATTCTGCTTTTAATTCTAACAAAAGATTGCCATTTGGTCAATAGGTGTAATGGTAGGATACTGAACTGGGTCCCTCATCACTCCTCACTGCTCACGTAGGCCCTCGGTTGGGACTCTGTACATCACATAAGTTCATGCCTCATTTGAAAGAGCCAGCAATCATGTCCATTGCACTCATCAAAGCATGGGCTAGAACAAAGGGTCAGGTGATAGTGATATTGGCAAAAATCTTTTCAGATATAATAGTTTCCATCTTGAGCATAATAAGTCTCTCCTATATATTTATGTGAAATCTTCAGGTAAAAGTATTTAGTGAAACAGTTCCTTATAATTCAAAAGTTATGTTTTAGCCCTCAAGACTATAGTCAACTGAGAAAAGCAAGTGTTTGATCTTAATTTAGAGTAGGATTACCTTAAATTATGACTATTAATTCTCTATCTTTTGAGCTTGAGTTGGTTGAAGGCTCATGTTCTGTACCACATGTGGCTGACAGTTACCTGGGGGTAGTTCATATGGACATAACTACTTTAGTCATATGTAATAACAGCAGTAACTTTTTTTTTTTAATGTTTTATTTATTTCTGAGAGAGAGAGAGAGACAGCATGAGCAGGGGAGGGTCAGAGAGAGAGGGAGACACAGAATCTGAAGCAGGCTCCAGGCTCTGAGCGAGCTGTCAGCACAGAGCCTGATGCAGGGCTCGAACCCACGAACCGTGAGATCATGATCTGAGCTGAAGTCAGACGCTTAACCGACTGAGCCACCCAGGCGCCCCCAGCAGTAACTTTTTCAATGAAGGCAGAGAAAGAAGCTTTAATCTTTCCATATTATTTATATTCTTTTGATTACAGAAACATGTAAGTAGAAAACTGTAAATTAGTCTAAACTAATATGTTTATGAATCACAAAAATGCATGATCAAAGTAAGAAATTTCATTTCACTTAACCCATTTCTAACAGTTTCTAATTTTGAATAAAGTTCATTTATTTTTTTATTAGTTAAAATTGTTTTCCATGGAGCCAAGGAGTCAGATCCTAACTTTAAGAACTATTGGGTCAGACAAGAAATTGTAGGAGAATATATCCAACAAAAGGAAACCAAGAAAACTAGGGCTGCACAAGAAGGCTTTGCTTCTCCCCAAGCTCACATGCATTTCAAATGCTGAGTAGCTAATGCCATGATAGTTCCAGCTTGGAAAAAAAATTAGCACAGAGAAATCTATGGCCCAGGATCTCTCATTTTAAAGAGCATCAGTACATTGTATTATTTGACCTTCATGCAATCAGGAGAAGGGCACAAGTGTCAGTAACTGTTCTCACAAGTGAGGAAACCTAAAGCACAGCTTGATTACTGAGTTGTCTCAATTCACTCAGCTGGTTAGTGACAGAGGGAAGCCTAAAATCCCAAGCTGGCCTAACATTTCCAGCACTATCTCCAATGTGCTCCAGAAGACCGAAAAAATAACAGGAGACACCCAAAAAGAAATGGAAGAGAACTCCTATTTGAATCATGCTAAATACAAAGGTAGTTCTGATAACCTTGTTGGGTTAAAAAGAGCAGGCCTACTAGAGCTGCATTACTACAAAAGAAGGTAATATGTTCTGTCCCTTAGAGAAGATTAAAACCTGGAGAGAACTTCTGGTTTGCATTCTGATATTCAAAGAGCTTGGGAATCATCACTCTTGTTTTTATAAGAAGAAAAAAAATCTGAATACACTAAAAATAAACAACTTTTCTTAGATACATCCAAGAACTGAGGTCACAGGGCAAACTATTGCTTCAAAAACTAGAGAGACAAATAGATAGGTACAGAGAATCACAGCTCTCTGGAAGTAGAAAATTCTGCAGTACCTAGCAACTGGGTAATTGACTATTTGCTGGAAATTGAACATAGACTGCCTTGAGAATTAAAAACTCCTGTGGGTACAGTCTTAGGATGGCTCCTACGTTTTTGTGCATTTTTACCACCAGTATTCCCAGCAGGTTATCAAGGTGAAGAGTGCAGAAAAATCCTCTTGTGCTTCCAACAGGGGAAAAGGAATAGAAACCATTTAGAAATATCTTCAGAGTGCTCTCTTTACCTTAAGAAAGGCCTTCCTCGAGTAAAACTATTTTGCCAGAGCTTAACCAATGTGAGGGAAAGGGCACCCCCAACTCCAGCCCCTTCTAGACTTCTTGTCTCACTTAAGGGGGAGGAAAAAACAAGAAACACTTGTGAAAACCACAGCTGCAGGAAATAGTAAATACAGCTTAACTTCTACCCAGATAACCATAAAACCTCACATTAAAGGCCAATTTGTCTTAGTTCTCTTTATCCAGTACATTATGTTTGGCTTTCAACAACAAAAATTATAAGACATGCTAAAAGGTAAAAAGAACAGTATGAAGAGACAAAGCAAACATAAGAACAAGAGTCAGATATAGCAGAAATTTTGGAATTATCATAAAAGGAATTTAAAAATAACTATGATTAATAAGAGCTCTAATGGAAAAAGTGAACAACATACAAGAACAAATGGGTAATGTAAGCAATGAGATGGACACTCTAAGAATCAAAAGGACATACTAGAAACCAAAAGCACTGAAACGGAATGAAAAAATGCCTTTGATGGTTTGTCAATAGACCAGACATAGCTGAGAAATGAATTTATGAGCTTAAAGAAATGTCAAAGAGAAGTCTCAAACTGGAAAGCAAAGAGAAAAAAAAGAATGAAAGAAACAGAACAGAACATCCAGGGACTGTGAGAAATTTATAAAAGGTATAACATACATGTAGTGAGAATATCAGGAGAATAAAGAAAGGAATATAAGAAATATTTAAAGTAACAATGGTTGAGAACTTTCCAAAATTGATGACAGACACAGCACCACAGATACAAGAAGCTCAGAGACACCAAGTGGAATGAATAGAAAAAAATTACACTAGGGTTGTCATATTCAAGCTGCAAAAAAAAAACACAAAAAACCATAGAGATTAACAAGGATAAGAATTATATCAGATGTCTCTTCAGATACCATAAAAGCAAGACTAGAGTGGAATAAAATATTTATATTATTGAAAGAAGACAATCACTAACTTAGAATTCTCTATCCAGCGCAAGTATGTTTCAAAAACAAAGAGAAATAGACTTTCTCAGACAAACATAGGTGCATAAAATTTGTCGGTAGACTTGCTTTGCAAGGAGCATTTGCAGTTATTCAGAGAGAAGAAAATTGACCTAAGTAAGAAGCTTGGATCTACACAAAGAATAAGTGATGGTAAAATAAAATCTTTTATTTTTCTTATTTTTAACTGATCTAGCAGATAATTGTTTATTAAAAATAATTATAGCAGCAACAGAATTGGAGACTACTACTTACAGATAAGTGAAATAAATAAAACTTCCTGAGTGTTCTTCCTGGATCTTGGAAACCTAACATAGTGCAGAGGTTGACACTGAGACAGCAAATCCAAGGGACCCATCTTCAGTTACTGAAAGGCAATTTGTCTTTTCATGGTGCTTATGAAAACTCTCTATAGCCTTTGCTTTCATGGTGGGTATAAGTAAGAAAATAAGAAGTAAATTCTACATGAATAACCACAAAAGAGAACAGCTACAACAACAACAAAACCAAAATGCAATGGTGTTTGAGTTTATATTATTTCTCCTCAAAGTGGAAATTTTATACTATTTGAGGTCTCTTCCATCATGAAACTTTTAGGAATCTAAATTAGGGACAGCCCTCCCTCCCTCAATCCTCAAAATCCTTTCCACAGGCACACATATATGGATAAATAAAATGGTACATTATTTGGCATTTTGCTACGGGCTCAGTCATGTCTGTCATGTCTAGTATGACATCATCTACTGGGTCAGATTGGACTTGCAAAGCAGCAAATGTATGCATGTTCTCACCTGATTTTCAATCAACAATTACCTGAATCTACACAGGGCAAGATTCTAGACAATTTGAGTCTCACCTCCCCAGCAACCAGCAGACCTCTGCTGCTTTGTGCCGAGTAAGCCCGTTTATCACACTGAACATGAACTTTACAGAAGGTACTGTGGAGTTCAGAATATAATAAGAGGACCTGAATACCACTGAATGGTGGGAGAAAAAGACGTCAAACTGTTCTTAAGAAAAGCATGTACGTAGAGTATCTGAGTGTGGAGATCTTTGNCTTACAGAAGGTACTGTGGAGTTCAGAATATAAGAGGACCTGAATACCACTGAATGGTGGGAGAAAAAGACGTCAAACTGTTCTTAAGAAAAGCATGTACGTAGAGTATCTGAGTGTGGAGATCTTTGCTGAAGTTCTATTGGATTAAATCTGATAATGCGATGTTGCACCCCAGAAACTGGCCAAGATGTAATGAATTTGAGAGAATGTTGACATAAGTGATAAAATCAAATTTGGGGGATTAAAAAAAGAGATGACACAAGAAAACATGTGCTTAAAACACATTTATATCCAAGCCCACACACATTTTTAAGAATCCTTGTAACATATAAGGCTTTTCTGGAAGTAGGTGGCCTTGCAGCTTTCAGATCCCCATAGATTCTTTAAAGTGCTAACTGCACGGGAAGTATAATTCTAAAAACTCAATTATTTTTAAGCACAAGGTTGGGGAAAATGTTTCTGAAGAAATATATTATCCTACTTAAACAGGATAAAAAATGGCTTATTTTAAAAGTGTGTTTATTATTATTAAAATAATGTGATTTTCCTTTGAATTCTTTGGAAAAAACACTATTTACATATGCTTTTAAAAATCACATTATTGAACTGTCTTAGATTTAAATAGTTTTATAAAAACGTAAAGTCATGATCTGCTCAGTAACCAGCTATCTTCTCAACCCCTGAGCATGGGTCTCTGTTCCATGCTGAGAATGACCTGCTTCTTGTATTTCCACTTGGACCTAGCTGTCTAGAGCTTGCTCTCTCTCTCTCTCTCCCTCTCCCTCTCATACTTCTCAAATCCTCCAAAGTAAGACCTCAGATAAAATGGGAAACAGAGAGCATACATGTCAGCCTATACCCAGTTTCATCCTGGGACCCTCCACAACACACCACCCCCATCCAGAGTTCCAAGGATATACGGAAAGCGTGGTCTGTTCCCTTAGGCTCCAAAAAGAGGCTGCAATATCTAGTCCTACTCCCTTTGCAAACATTCTCCAAGTCAGTGACCTGAAAAATCATAACAACTCTAGCTAAATAAAATTGGTCTTACATGTAAGCACCTTAAGGAACAAGCAACAATGTTCTACTCACATTTGTATCCACTGTTTCTCCTGTCAGGTCAAGGTAGGTCCCATCAAATGCTTTGATTTCTCTATTGAAATTCAGATCTAGGAAAGGACTTAGAAATTATCTGGCATTTCAGTTCACCCCACCTCCCTCATCACTTTAGAGCTTATAAAGAGTCCCAGCTCATCAGCTAAGCAGGCTCTATGAATCACACCCAGCAAAGGGGATGAGGATGAAACAGCCCCCGTGCAATCTGCAGAAAAGACAGATGCAAAGCAGACTGCCAGGTTAGCCTCTCTGCTGCCAAAGAAATGTCAACTGATTATACCCCAGAAGGAAAAGGGGACAGATGGATTGATGTGACTAATGTCATTAGCCTATTTGCCTCTGGGAATTAGAAACAGGGAGAAAACACAAGAGTATTTACCCATATGCTTCATGAAGGTAAGGGCTAGGAATATTTTGGGTTGTTTCTTGGTAAAAGAAGTATTCAGTCTCTGTTATGTATTCTTCCATTTCTTTTGTAGCTTGGCTGGGAATGACAGAGTGAAATCTACTAGAATTCAATTGATTGGGGTGTGATCACACTCCACGAATTAGTTATATACATTTATAGGGGAGTGTTCTGTGAACATAAAAACATGGTGATGAGGGACCCACAACAAGAAAAAATAAGAGAGTCTTGTTCTAAATGATGAAAATGAAAAATATGTCCAAGAGAAGAGGTGAAATAAAAGGAGAATAGAGAGGGGACGAGAAAGTTGAGAAGAGGACCGAATGGGAGATAAGATTTATTTGTGGGGCTAATTCACCCTCTTTCAACCCCATCATTGCCTTTCTCCTACATCTCCTCACAGTCTTCAGTTTAGCTTGTGTAGAGCAGATGTATGTTTATTCTCCCTATGCTCAGCTGTCAGAAACTTCGTCTGTTAAAATGTTAGTTATGAGGACTGTGAAAAAGAAAGCTGATTTAGTAAATTTGATTCAACAACCATCACCACAACAATAATAAAACATTTATTTTTGAGTGAGCTCTATTGAACTTCCATAAGAGTAACATAATTACCAAATTTAGATTCAATAACCAAGTTTTAATAAAGCTAAGAAAAAAAAGTCATTCTTTATGCAAAACGGAACATATCCAGAATGTATAAAAAGTTTCTGAGTTTACACTAAGCTAATATATCAAAACAGTAGGAAAAGGAAAAACAAACTCAAAGGCCAATTGAGAGGCAGGAATACAAATATTCAGAGGAACATTTGTCAGGGTTTAAAAATAAACAACCAGGGCTAGGAATGAATAGTGCCTACCCCCACCAGAATATATTCATGGAGCATGAGGTGAAGGGTTCATACTGTTTTGCCTTGAAATGAGGAATAATTAAACCCCGACTGAGAAAGGCTCCAGTCCTGCCTAATCAATATTAAAAGTAAGACTCAAAAGGATAAAATTGTTTCCAAGGAACTTAACTGTGTCCCAGGACATAGTACAAGAATATTTATAGGAAGACAAAAATATTGAGCACTTAGGAAGTTAAAATTCATAATGTCTAGAATCCAAACAATGATTACCAGGCATCTAAATAAACATAAAGATACAACCCATAATGAGGAAATATATCAATGAATCAAAATGGGACATATCCAGAATGTATAAAAATATTAGAATTAACATTTCAAAAGTTATTACACCTCTATTATATATATATGTATATATGTATTTTAAAAGTTAACTAAAGACATGAAGGATATAAAAAGAATTGAACTTCTAGAGATGAAAGTTACAATATTTGATATGAAAAATATATCAATGGGAATAACCACAGACTAGATCTTGCAGGAGAAAATATTAGTGAATTTGAGGACAATAAAAACTACACAAAATAAAATACAGAGAGAAAAAGAGAGTATAAGTGATATCTCTGAACTAGATGAACATGAAAATATAAAAGCAAAATTGTGGGGGCTGCTAAAATGAAGTACTTTAGAAAATTTGTAACACTGAATCTTTACTTTTAGAAAATAAATTTTCAGGGGCGCCTGGGTGGCTTAGTCGGTTAGGCGTCCGACTTTCGCTTAGGTCATGATCTNAATTTTCAAAGCAATGACCTTAGCTTCCACCTTAAAAAACTAAAAACAGATCAAATTAAATCCAAATTAAGTAGAAAAAGAAATCAGTGAAACAGAAAATAAAAACAATGTAGAAAAAAATTAATGAAACTGAAAATTGATTCTTTAGGAAGAGTGATAAACCTTTACCATACTAAAAATGAAAAACTTAAAAAAATAGAGAAATAAGGAAAAAATGACTTATAAGGAAAAATAGGTAAAATAGACTAATAAGGAAAAAAAGAAAAAATAAAGAAATAGAGATTATCAGTTTTAGGAATGAGAGAGGTAGTATATCTTCAAGGTCTACATATGTTGAAAAAGAAAATAAAGGACTGTAATCAACAACTTTATGTTAATACATTGTACAACTCAGATGAAATGGACAGATTCTTCAAAGACACAGACTATCAAAGCTCACTCAAGAAACAACAGATAACGTGAATAACTCTATCTATTAAGGAAATTGACATTTTCATTTTAAAAACCTTGCCACAAAGATTACTTCAATGGTGAACTCTACCAAACATATGAGGAAGAACTAATATCAATTCTATGCAAACTCTTCTAGAAAATTGACATGAAAGGAATATTTCCAGCTTATTCTGTGAATTTATAATTACTGTAATACTCACATCTAACACAGAAATCATAAGAAAAGAAAACTACATATCGGTATCTGTCCTGAACATTCATGTAAAAAATTTAAATGAATTTCTAGGAAATCAAATCCAACTACATATAAAAGGAATAATATATCTTGATCAAGTTGAGTGTATACCAGTAATTCAAGGTAAGATTAACTGTAAAAAAATAATCAATGTAATTTAACATATGAACAAAAGGAAAACCATATTATCATCCTATTAGATTCAGAAGGAAAAGTTTTTGACAAAATTTAATACCCATCCTCATAGAAAAACTCATCAAACTAGCGATAGAAGAGAGCTTCTTTAGCTTGATAAAGAGCATCTATGAGATATAATAATGGTAAAATTACTTACCACGATAAAATGGTGAAATAATGCTTTCCTTCTAAAATCAGAAACAAACTGGGGCACCCGGGTGGCTCAGTCAGTTGAGTGTCCGACTTTGGCTCAGGTCATGATCTCACGACTTGTGAGTTCAAGCCCCGTGTTGAGCTCTATGCTGGCAGCTAGCTCAGAGCCTGGAGCCTGCTTCAGATTCTGTATCTACCTCTCTCTCTGACCCTCCCCTGCTCACACTGTCTATCTCTCTCACAAAAAAATATTTTTAAAAAATTAAAATCAGGAATAAACCAATAATATTGTTCTCACCATGTCTATAACATTAAATCAGAAATCTATCCAGTGTTAATAAGACCAGAAACAGAAATGAAAACATCCAGATTGCAAAGGATAAGGTGACACTGTCATCATTCACAGAAGACATGAATGTCTATGTCAAAAATCCAATGGAATCTACAAAAATCCTACTCAAACAAGTACATGAGATTAAAAAAATTACAAGATATAAGATCAATATACAAAAACCAAATTTATTTTGATATGCTAGTAATAACCAATTGGAAATGGCAATCTAAAAAATCTTCATTAATGGTAGCATTAAAAATAAAAAATAGATATGAATATGATAAAAGATGTAAAAGACCTGTACAGTTTAAACTATGAAACACTGTTGAAAGAAATTTTAAATGACCTAAATAAATGGATAGATATGCCAAGTTTATGAGTTGGAAAACTCAATATTGCCAGGATATCAATTCTCTCCAAAGTGATCTATATATTCAAAGTACTTTGATCAAAATGTCAGCATTTTTGTGGAAACTGGCAAATGTATTGTAAAATTCATATGGAAATGCAAAGGACCTAGAATACCAAAAACTTTTTTTAAATGTTTACTCATTTTTGAGAGACAGAGAGAGACAGAGTGTGAGTGCGGTAGGGACAGAGAGAGAAGGAGACACAGAATTTGAAGCAGACTCCAGACTGAGTTGTCAGCACAGAGCCCAACACAGGGCTTGAACTCATGAATTGCGAGACCATGACCTGAACTGAAGTCAGGTGCTTCACCAACTGAGCCATCCAGATGCCCCAAGAATAGCCAAAACTTTAAAGAAAGGACAAAGTCATAGGACTAACACTACCTTATTTCAAGAACTACTATAAACCTGTAGTAATTGTCATTGTGTGAATTCACATGAAGATAAACAGATCAGTAAGACAAACCAGATTGTCCAACTAATTTCAACAAAAGTGCAAGATAACTCAGTGGAGAAGGAGCTTTTTAATCAATGATTCTAGACCAATTAGACAAATATATATCCATATCCATCGACAAAAAGAAAAATCCATATGCAAAATAAGAACTTCAATCCATATCTGGAACTATATACAAAAATTAAGTGAAAATGGATCATAGACTTTGATGTAAACCTGAACCTGTAGACTTCCAGATGCAAAATATAAGAAAACCTCTGTGACCCTAGGTTAGGCAAAAATTTCTTAGACTCAACACTAAAAGTATAATCCATATAAGAAAAAACTGACAAATAGGATTTCACCAAAGTGAAAAACTTGATTTTTGAAAGATATTGTGCTAGTAAGGTGAAAAGGACAGGTGAAAAGCTACAGAATGGGAGAAAACACTTGGAAAACACATATCTGAAACAGAACTTACATACAAAGTATATAAGGAGCTCTCAAAACTCAACAATAAGATAAAAAAAAATACCCAGTAAGATCATGGACAAAAGATTTGAACAGAGGCTTCACCAAAGAAAATATCCAGGTTTCACCCACAATCTGAAATTAGAGGGTTCCTATGAAAGCTTTCATAAAGCCATAAAGCAAGGAAGCAGTTACCATCAATTTATATGGAAAAATTTTTGAGTAGTCCCAGGTCCAAAAAATTACCTGATTTAAGTTTTTCTATTATCTTAGGACCATCTTGCTAAGGAATACATAAAATAGATCAAGATAAACCAGAGATGCTCACTGACGTAGTTCAAAGCTCCAGTGACTGGATGCTGAGACACTGAGTGCAGTTCCTGGGGATGGAGCTTGGCAGGGCCACACTCTCTGCTCAGGCTATGCACTAATTCTATAAGAGCTCCCTGCAAAACCTCTGACTGCTATTTTCACTTTTTGCCTTTTTTGTTATTTTTGTAAACATGAAAACCTTCTTCAGTTTTATTTCAGTTAGTGAAAACCAATACAGTTCTTCCTCAACTTACAATGAAGTTACATCCAGATAAACATAAATTGAAAATAGCATAAATTTAAAAATCCATTAAATTAACCTAGCCTATACGGTATGTTAGCTTAGCTTACTTAGCCCACCTTAAATGTGCTCAGAACATTTACATTGGCCTACAGTTGGGTAAAATCGTCTACCACAAAGCCTATTTTATATAACGTATTGAATGTCTCATGTAATGTATTGAATACCGAAAGTGAAAAACACAATTGTGTGGGTACAGAATGGTTGTTAAGTGTATGACTGTTTACCCTCTGATCATACAGCTGACTGGGAGCTGTGTCTCACAGTCATTTCCAACATCACAAGAGAGGATAGTACTGAATATCACCAGCCCGAGAAAGATCAGAATTCAAAATTCAAAGTAGAGTTTCTACTGAATGTATATTGCTTCCACACCATCATAAAATCAAAAAATCTGAAGTCTAACCATTGTAAGTCAGGGACTGTCTATATTCATGTAGGTCTTTTATAAAAGTGAAGCATCATAAAGCAAACTTTTGAAAAGTGGGGATACCTGTATATCCAGAAAATAACTGCATCAACAGGTGTTCAACATCATTTGTCATCAGGAACATACAAATTAAATGCCACAGCACATCTATTGGAATGACTAACATTAAAAACACTGACCATACCAAGTGTTGCCAGGGACAGGAAAAACTGAAATGCATTGGTGATGGAAATATAAAATGGTACTACCCTTATGGAAAACATTTTGGTTATTTCAGAAAAAGTAAATATATACCTTCCATGTGTTCCAGTCAATAAGTTGCTAGGTATGTATCCATGAGATGTGAAAGCATATGTCCATGCAAAAACTTGTGCATGACCATTTTTTTTTACTTCATAGTCAAACCTTGGAACAATCCAAATGATCAGCAACAGGTGGATGGATAAGCAAACTCTGGTATAAACAATGGAACACTATTCACAAATAAAACAAAAGAAACTATTGATTTATACTCTAACATGGAAAAATCTAAAAATGCTATGATCCAGACAAACAATAGTACATACTATTTGATTTTATGTATGTTACATTCTAGGAAACGCTAATCAGTGTGGGAGGAAGAGATTACAAAGGAGCATAAGGAAACTGTTAGGGATGATGTTCATTTATTTGATTGTGGTGATAGTTCCATGAGTGTACAAAAATCAGAACTCATCCTATGATTCAAGTATATTCAGTTTATGTAGGTCAATTATATCTCAAAAGAGTTATTAAAAACATAGAGTGAAGCCAAATTTTTTCTTAAAAAAGGAGAAAGAGAGAGAGAGAGAGAAAATACTTGGTTCTCCACACACAAAAAAGATGTTAAACAAAACAAAACAAAACAANCCATCCTCTTTCAAATCTCATGGAATCTCAGCTCAGAAATTGAGCAAGGCACCACCTGTGAAGAAACATCCATTGTGTGGGAAGAAGTAAGACATGACAAATCTACTTATTCATTAGATCTTCCTTCATAAGAAGTGTTACAAAAACCTAACAAACTTTCCTTGGAAATTCATACATAGCTGTTGTATGAATTTCCAAGAAGCAAGATAATATTCATTTAGGTCTTTTCCCCCACCATTTTATTTTTATTTTTTGGCACAGTATGGTTTGTAACCATGTCTGTTCCTTCACATTCATTTAGCACCTATTGTATACAAAGAAATGTACTAAACTTCAGATAGAAGAAGAAAAGTTTGATTCCGTAACTAGTGACATTTGCATTAATTTTTTTGACAACCCAAATTAGAAACCCTGAAAAATAAGAGCAAATGCATGAATGGAGCAAATATAGAGATAAATATCAAGGACAAACAGAAAAAAGTAAGCAGAAATGAAAGTAAGAGAAATGAGTGAAGTCATCAACAGGTTTTTTTGAGAGGAAGAGAGTATTGTGTTCATTCATTCATTTAACAAAGATTCATTAAACCAGTATCTTATAAATATGTGTCCACAGATCTCTGCATGAAATAAAAGGGATTCTGAGCCTCACACCCATCTTCCTTTGCCCTCAACGAGTCTTTGAGGAGGGGAGGTGGGGGTGAAAGTTTCAAGGGGAATGAGCTTTGGTATTTGAGAAGCAGTGCTTAAGCGTCAACTTTGTGTGGACAATATGTTACATGTTGGAAATGCCCAGGAAGAAAGAAATGTGGTCTATGTCCTAGAATCACTCATAAAATAAAGGAGAAAGAAGCACAGAAATGCATGATTGTATTTGTGTGATAAATATTTTAACAGAAATGTACCAGATGATATGGGATCATTGAAGAAAGTATCTATGAAAGCCAGAAGGATTCATGGAAGAGGAGACATTTGTTGTTGTTGTTGTTTTTAAATGTTTTATTTATTTCTAGGAGAGAGAGAGAGCGTGAGCAGGGGAGGGTCAGAGAGGGAGTCACAGACTGAAACAGGCTCCAGGCTCTGAGCTGGCAGTCAGCACAGCGCCCAACGCGGGGCTCAAACCCACGAACCGCGAGATCATGACCTAAGCGAAAGTCGGACGCTTAACCCACTAAGCCACCCAGGTGCCCCAAGAGGAGACATTTGTAATGAAAGTTATGGATTACAGGTGTCTTTCTAGCAAATATTTTGTTAAAAAGTTAGGAGATAGGATTTGTATTAAAGGAATATGATGTCGTCAGCATAGAAGATAGATGGCAAGGTAAAAAGCAGGGAAACCAGATGGGAAATGACCTCAAAAAATCAAGTAGGAAATGATGAGATGTTGAATTAAAACAGTGACATTTAGGATGGAAAAAAGGATAAAGAATTAATCACCTGGGATATTGAGTCGTTCAGAGTGACTATAATTAGAAGTAGAGGCTGAGGGATAGGATAGGGTTGAGGAAAAACCTGAGTTTCTGTCTTAGGTGATGGAAAGTGTGAGCACCTGGTTTCATTCATTTCAGAGGATGTATTCATTACTGGAAATGGTGAAATTGAGATGTTTCAGAGAGTCACGTGGAGCAAGACACATTTCCCTGCTGCAGGTGTGATTAGGGTCCACAGACATAGACAAAGGTGTCAAATGCTGCAAGGAAATCCAGTCTGATATGGTGTGAATACTGCTCCTTAGATTTGGTGGGTTTAGGCAATGTTAACATAGTTTAGGCAAAAGGGGGTTTATGCAATTTTAGCATGAGGGTTTTTAGCATGTTAAGGGTGGCAGACGTTACACTGATTGGGAGGATCACTGAAGAGAAGGAAAAAATATACCTGGAAAATAATATAATACACAACAAGATTATAACTCCCTCCCCCCAAAATCTTAAAATAATTTTAATTTTAATTTACCTGGGGATGTTCTATGAAAAAAGTGTTCATGTTCTTCTAGAGTTTTAATCTAGACAGAGTAAAATTGACTGTTCTCCATGACAGTCATGTTCAATAAGTATGTGCCATGCTCCAGTTAGCTTTCTAAAAAATGATGATGCAGAAACAGAATGGCACAGATCCACACACGGCATTTACCAACTATAAATAAGCTCATTTGTTCACTCACTCCTGCTGGACAGAGGTTCAGTGCCAGGAAAAGGGCATCTACCAGGTGCCAGGCACAGTGCTAGTCAGCAGGCACAGTGAAGAATGAGAGATTCCCACTGTGTGTGGGATCATTCTCTCCAGAGCTAGTGTCAAGAAAGACCTTTCTTTTCTCCTGACCACAGTGAGCAACATAAAGTACCTGACCTGGTGAATTTTATATTCTAAGGAAGAAGAGAAAAGAAAGAAATAAACAAATGACAAAATAATGCAGTCTTAATGCTGTCAATTTGAAAAGTAAGGGGATAAAGTGAGGATAGAGGAGAGCAGCTGTTGTACATGCAGGAATGCACTCTGATGAGGATGCACTTGAATATAAATTTGAATATTAGGGAGTTTGCCCCATGCAGAAGGGGGAAAGGGGAGCAAAAAGCACAAGTGCAAAGGCCCTGAGGTAGACACATTGGCACAATACCAAGATTTCCAGGAGGTTGACATATGGGGCCAGAGGAGGAGGCAGGCAGAAGAGGGGGACAGAGAGTGAGTTTGGGAGGACATAAAGGATCAGAGGATTTTGCATATGGAATATAATGCATGATATTCAGTGGGCACTTAATGTGAAAAGGAAGGACAAATAAGAGAAAAGCAAGGAGTCAGAAGGGGTCCAGATGGAGATGATGAAGTTGTGGGTATGGACAACATTGGTAGGAATAGTGATGACAGGATGGAGCTCTACAGATGTGACAAGTGGAAGTCTACAGGATTCTCTAATGAGGGAGAAATAGTACGGGGAAGCCAGGAACCAATAATTCTAAAACTCTGTTTCAGACATTTTATACTTGCAATGCTCAAACTTCCAAGTTGTTGTTGATGTGACTCTGGCCCCATGGAGAAGGGAGGGCTTGTGTTATTCATTAGCGGTGTTATCAGAATGCAATTGACATTGGAAGGAGAGATCAGGTAGAGGTTGGAGCCCTGACCTTGGGTGTAGGAGGAGGCTCTGTACACGGAGACCTATGCAGAGAGCATGGAGCAGACAGTTAGGCCGAAGCAAAGGCAGAGAAGGGGAGCAGAAGGAAGGGTTAAGGGGTCAGAGGAAGCCCCTGGCCCTGCAGGCTATACTCCATGCACTGGCTGGGAAACAAAGAAGGTTGCAGCAGGGCAGTTCATTCATATAGTAGATACAAGAGAAGCCCAACATGGGAGATTCCAGTGAGCTGCTGAGTGGGGTAGGGATGAGAAAGGGCAGCTTTTCAAGTCTCTGTTGGTCAAAGTGAATAGGCCATGAGGGTAAGGGGAGCAAAGAAGCCAGGGGGACCTTGGTTTGGGTGACAGGGTGGCACTCCATATCCAAGAGCTGCCAAGGGAAATGCAGCAGAGAGAAATGTGTTGGGGTAAAGGCGTGTTCATAGAAGAAGGGCCCCAGCTCTGTGAGGACAACCAAGGAGATTTCCTCTTGAAAAACTGTTTATTATTTTTTCACAACATGGGACACAAGGCTGTCAGCTGAGAACCTGGAGGATGAAGTAAACGGCAAATGTCTTGAGTAGCAGAGGTGAAGAGTGGAAGGGAGAGCAAGTGCAAGCAGATCACAGCCGGGACTACTGACCAGTAACCCTGGTGGCTGTGACACTGTGTAAAACCACTCATCTCTGAGTTCCTGAGTGTGGAAGAAGAAAGTGGCCGTGGGCATGGTCTGGACTGCAGATCTTTAGGGTGGAGGCTTCAGAGAGCAGTATGACAGGTGCTCTGATACAGTCACTCAGTGGGATGGTTGTGGGCTCTCAGCCACTTCAGGGAAGAACCAGCGTTGTGCTGACACAGGAAAAAGTTCCCATGCCCTTTGCTGATGCCATCAGATGTGTTGGGTAGAGAGTGAGTGCTCTGTTCTGGGAACTGGTGGCAGCTTATGCATGAGTGAGCATTTACCAGGCTACCTACCTCCCAAGTCCACTTCCCCCTCTTTACTTCAGGTATGCAACTTCAAAACCAAACTAAACCTCAGGTGAGTTATCCAAGGAAGGGAGAGAACCACAGCAAAGAAGCCCAAGTGTCAACTGTTATCCCAAGGGTGGTTGTTGCTGTGGGGTGCTGAGGTGACTATGCTGAAGGCGACCTCTGACCTAGAAGGAAACTAACACATGCTAGCAATATAAGCAGCAACATTGATAATGTATTTGTCATTCCATTTAAACACATGGGAACTCCGTCACAGAAGATGTGCAAAAATCTAGATGCATGCTTTGGGGGCAACTTACATAACTCCTCAAGCCTCAGTTTACTCACTTGTAAAACAGGCTTTAGAACATTGTTCTATTGTCCTTAGGCCTCTTATTGGGAAAAATAAATAAGATATATGAAAACTGTGTCTGAAATATGATAATCCCCCAATAGCCATTTATTACCATAATCATCATCATTGTGATTAGTAATGATGACATGTGTGTTTGAAATCACCTGGGACTGTCTCTGGCTCACAAGAGAAGTTCAATCAACATTTGTCAAACACAAATCTGAACACTATGTAGAATATGACGTTTTTAGAGGACACAAAAAGAACAGAGAAAAGGAAACATCACCTGCATCAAGGGGAGATAAGACACATCCCAAAAAAAGGAGCATGGGAAAAATTACAAAGCCAAAAAGCAGGTAAAAAACAGAGTGCTGGTTAATTATAGCTGAGCTAACAGTGCTCAGATGAGGAGCAGGAAGAGTAGGTGGAGACAAATAGCGAAGTTTGTAGAAGACCAGGTGTGGGCCAGAGGAACGGAGGAGGGGGATGTAGCCTGGGGAAAGAGTCACTCTCCAGGACCAGCAAATTTTGATAATCATGCCATTGATGGACAGAGGCAGCACAGAATATCAGGGACCTGGGCTGGTTAATAAAAGTCAGAGGTCTTAGGAAAGACAGAAAAAACAACTGTTTGAAGCCACCACTACTAGGTTGCAAAGTCAACTCTGAATGTGGAAAGATCTCAGAACCTCTCTCAAATGAAGCAGGGAACCGGGCAACAGATATGAAGGCTACAAAGAATTTTCCCTGCAGCTGTGTGTGGGATGTGCTGCAGCCCAGAAGATAGAGGCAAGAAAACCCACATGATAGAATAAGACTCTCACAAAGATGCCACATTATGACAATAAGTCCTTGAGTGCCAAGTCAGGAACTAGGAAGATATGACTAGGAAGAATGTGAATTGGTAATTATGTTGAACAAATTGTGAAACAATACCATTTATAAACTTAATTCCCTTACCAGTCCTGAGCATACAGAATATGTTCTTGAAATAAAAATTACAAATAGGGAAATGCTACAAAATGTTAATCTGCATAGGGCTGGTGTATTGTTCCTGTGATAATGTGTAATACACTAACAAGGAGTAGACTACTCTGATGTCTTCACTACCTGAATCTTCTTTGTTGTTTTATGTGCATAAGGGGTTCCTACGTGAACAAACCATTAGTAAAGCATGTATATAGGCATGCTTTACTATAAATCATTAATAATCTATAGAATGTGACTTTGTGTCATTCCAAAGCTTGCTCTAAAATGTCCAGACTTGCTACATCTTCCAGATACAAAAAGCAAAATAGAGGGGCGCCTGGGTGGCTTAGTCGGTTAAGCGTCCGACTTTCGCTTAGGTCATGATCTCGTGGTTCGTGGGTTCAAGCCCCACGTCGGGCTCTGTGCTGACTGCCAGCTCCGAGCCTGGAGCCTGTTTCAGTCTGTGACTCCCTCTCTCTCTGACCCTCCCCTGCTCATGCTATCTCTCTCTCTCTCTCTCTCCTAGAAATAAATAAAACATTAAAAAAAAAAGCAAAACAGAGGGAATGAAAAAGCTATGCTAAAAATACAAACTTCCATGAAAATAGAGGGTGGTTTTCTTTCTTTTTTTAATGTTTTATTTATTTCTAGGAGAGAGAGAGAGAGAGAGATAGCATGAGCAGGGGAGGGTCAGAGAGAGAGGGAGTCACAGACTGAAACAGGCTCCAGGCTCGGAGCTGGCAGTCAGCACAGAGCCCGACGTGGGGCTTGAACCCACGAACCGCGAGATCATGACCTAAGCGAAAGTCGGACGCTTAACCGACTAAGCAACCCAGGTGGTTTTCAATTAGACTAGGTAACCGAGCTGTGAAGGAATTCTCCACATCTCCTAAAGCAAATCCACCCAACTCAGGCACATGAGCTGATCAATATCTCAACTTGGGAGAAGGAAACAGAAAAGTCTCATTTTCAAAATGTAAGATTGTGATTGATTTTTTTTGTGCTAGGGACCCAGAGGATACAAACTGCAAAACAGCTTTCAGAAAGGGAATGCCACACACTGACTCTCTTCCTCTTGACTGTGGTGGTGTGTGAGGGAGCACGTGCTAGGAGTGGAGTTGAAAAACTCACTCTGAGAAATAAAAAGGAAACACATCCAACAAAGCAGGTAAGATGATGATCACAAAGCAGTTGGTAATGGTGTATTCCTATGAATATATAAAGTCACAGGCTCTTAGAATCCCCAACTCAGCCCTCTAGTGTACCCCAGGGCATCCAGGCCCCTCCTTCCATCTTACATGAACCAATCTTCCAGTGTGGCAGTTGGACCTTCATTCATGCTCCCTGCATGTACTACACTGGCTCTGGACCCACACACATCAATTTGGATTGTAGTTATTCTTGGCTCCACAAAAGCTCCATGATCTTTGCTCTGTATGCATGGCATTCAGCATAGATCTGGGCACATGGCAAACCTCAGGGACTGTTGGCTGCATGGGTGACCCTGTTTAGTGTGGACTATTCCAGGACTCCACACCCATACAGACATATATGTTGACCTTCCCAGGAACTCAGGTTGGCACCTCCCACAAACTGAATGTGCTTGGATTCAATTTTACACTTCTAATCAGGCATGAGATCACTATATGGAAATCTGTGGCATGGTGATTCAAGCAATTGTCAATAATTATTAAAACTGTTAATATATGAATTTCATTCACACTTTAATGTGCTCAATTTTGCAACACTGGTGTGTAAGAGCTAAGCCTTAAAATACTCTGCCTTGAATGACTGACAAGATTAGATAATGAATATTTGTTATCGTTCAAATGCAGTTTGTTTTAAATTGCCTCAAGGAGTGAACGCATTGATTCCCACACTGTGAATTGTTACTCCATGCTGGCAGCTATTTTTGTCACAAAATATGTCATAACTGTCTGGACACAATTATTCTCAGGAAGGCTACCCCGATTACTAATGTTACCAACAGTTTCAAGAAATCAGGACAGTCAGATGAAAAGAGAAAGGGTTAAAGCAAAAACCAACCCAACAGCTGATTCCATTACCAAAACTGACAATGCCCAAACCTCATCAGAATCTGTATTATTTGTCCTGCCTTTGGCCATTACTTGCCTCCTGGCTGTCAGACTGTCACTTCACTCATACAACTCAGTATAATTTCGGGTCTGTAATAAGCGTGATACAGACACAAGTCATTGTGGTTTAGGACACCACACCTGGACCATGACAAGCAGGCATTTATTTCAGAGCACGGAGGGACCCAGAGAGAAATATTTGTAAAAACTGGTAAGTGTCCAATCTCCTGCCCCTTCTCTCTTCAAAAGGTATCAGGTTTTACTTAAAGCACAAATATTTTTCTTAAGAATACTGAGAGTACTCTGATTCATAAATTTTTACATTATTTCTTTTTAAACTTTCTTTACACACATACAGACAGCTAAGTACACAGGCCTGGAGAATTTCCCAGTTACTTCAAAAGAAAGAAAGATCCCTCAAATCAAATTTGAAATAGAAGAAGTTGGAGGAAAAGCTGGGGAAGAAAGATAAAGCCTAAGGACTGCAACATGGAAACTATTAATTTAGTGACTCAAGTCATGGTGATATTTCAAAGACTCTATTTGCTTTCCTTTATCAAAAAGGGCTCAAAAATTTCAATTTCATAAAGTCAAATAAAGTACTCAAAAGTGGGATTCAAACTATATCCCACCAGGAAGAAAAAAAAAAACAATATTTCAAATATTTCAAACACTTCATTTTGCAAAGATTGCTTTCTCCTTCCATCGACCAAGAGGTCTCCCCAGCTGTTCTGAGGCTTTTAAAAATTGGATGCTGTCATTCAGAATTCCTCAAGCACTGCTGGGATTCAGCAGGTTGGGCCAGAACAGCTCATTCCCCTGAAATGGGTGCAAGGGCCCATGTTCCAAATGCCCACAACACTCCCTGCCAGGGTGTCAGCACTCTGATTATTCAAGAC
Source organism: Crocuta crocuta (assembly GCF_008692635.1). Classification (NCBI taxonomy): domain Eukaryota; kingdom Metazoa; phylum Chordata; class Mammalia; order Carnivora; family Hyaenidae; genus Crocuta; species Crocuta crocuta. The sequence continues at coordinate 204,529 of NW_027533098.1, forward strand.
TCTGGTGAGTCAGCTGAGACACCAGAAAGAGCCAGAATGAGTAGATTTCTTCTGTGCCCTCTGTTTTCATGGAAGTTTTTGTAGAAATATCTTAGAATGCTGTAGGAAGGTCTGCATCCATAGCAATGGCTCAATTAGTGCTTGCTAACATAACCACAGTTATCTTTCCAACTATACCTCCACTCCAAGCTCAGTGCTCCACCTGTGCAACATTACTAGGAAGACTTCTACATTCTTTAAATTGGAACACAATCTTTCCTTTTAAATGAGTCCCCTGTGCTAATCCCATGCAATGAATCTTCCACAACATACATCATCTAATTTAACTTTCCCTTTGCTTAGTTTGCTCCATCTAGGAATGGAGCCCTCAATAGGAGTGAATCATTAGAATAACATGGCAGATTTTTAACCAGGCTAAAGTTCCAGCCCAGAGACTTTACTCAATTGAGTTGGGTGAGGAGATATTGGGGCTACTGGGATCAGCTTTAAGCCAGTTTGTGGAAATACAGAACCAGCCAACAAAATGAAGACTTAAGAGCTTCTTCACTGAAATCTCTGGGTCACTATTTGGATTACTTGTTTATGAGACAGACTAAATCACTTAACAAACACTGAGGCCTTCTGGTTGGATATCTTTCTGGGCCACTTAAAGTCTTCGTGAAAATAGCACCCAGGTAATAAACAACGCTCAGGAAAATAAACCACATGATGAGTTGTGAAAATTAAAACTAGTTTCTCACCTTCACTTTTTATATGTGACTTGGTTGAAGGAAAAAATTCTAAGGCAATGTATTCACTGAACTTTACATTAACATTCAGCTCTCCTGTCTAACAGAATTTCAAGGTTGGCAGCATCTTTATAAATCACCTCACCAGCTCTTTTGATTTTACAGATGAGGAAACTGAGACCCCAGGCAAAGGTGTTTGTTCAGAAATAGAATGGCTAACTAGAGAAAAAGTCACAGGTTTCAGAGTTTATGACTCTTTCTTTTCATTCAAATGTGATTCTCCAGATCCAAAGGGCTTGCCTTTGATCCTCTCTGCCTCTCTGTCAAAACTGCCTTACCTACCCATTGGGTTTCTCTACTCAGCTGTAATTGTTACAGCCTTTTGGCACCCACTGTTTTGCCTCAGGGACCTATCAACCTCACACTATTTTAGATTTTATCATACATTTCCCAGGAGAGTGCATTCATTTTAATAATAATACAAAAGTTGTCAACTTTAAGAGTAGTTTCCAAAATGTCATTCAGAAAGGCCTTTGTACTTTCACTGAGAACATCTCCAGTTCTCTGCCCATGATAAGCATATTAATAAAGGGAGGAAAGGGTCTTGAAGTTACACATATCAGAGAAAACTTGGAAAAATTCTACTCATTTTGCAGATGAAATTTGTCAAAGAAATATTAGCATCTTCACAAGGTCACAATATAAAATTTATGTGTGCTTTGGAACAGGTTGATAACACATCATTTACCTTTTGCTATGATAAAATAACTTAATTATTTTCAATGTTGTATTCTGCTTTACTGTTGACATTCTAACTCTACATCCTGATAAGTATGTACTATCTCAGTATATAATCCACCCCTCCCCTCAGAGTTGCTGTTCTCATACTAAGAAATCCCACATTTTGTCATTCATCAGCTATAATTTTTCAAAGAATAAATTACTCCAGCTTAATTTAAGCAAATAACTATCTCTGTACATATGAAGATTGTATGTGCCTGTGCATGCAGACAAAAAGCTGAATACACAGCAGTGGGAACTGGAGGTAGGCAAATGTATGTACACTTCTGGCCTCCAACCAATGTCTTTGTTCCCGTAAATTCTGGGGAATGAAGATATCATTGCCCACGATATCTTTCTCTGCCCACCCACTGCCCAGAATTCCTAAAGCTCCACTGATTATTTGCAAAGAAAAACAAAATTGATTAAATGGCTGATATCAAACAACTGTACTGGTATTCCCTAAATTTCTTTTCAATAAGAAAGAATGCCATAAACAAAATTGTTAGCCACAAGGAATGAGCAAATTCCTTGTCAGGGCATCTCACAATCTAGGGACATCCCCTTTATTCACATTTCATCTACTACCACAGTTCCCATGTTCATGACTCTGTTCTCTTAGCTACTTCCCAACAAACGAAACTTTTCATGTTTTTCTTTGTTGGAAATGTACTAAGAATTCCCTTCTCCAGGTAACATCCTGCCTATATTCCTGAAATGTCACTTGCTCTGCAACACTTTGTCTTCTCCTCCATGCAAAATGCATCTACTAGTATCAATGGCTCCTCCCCACTTGGGCTATCCCAGCATATGGAGCACATAGCACAATGTGCTGAAGTTGGCCATGACCTGGCAAATGCAAGTGATAGAGTGTAATCTCTTTGAAGACAGCTACCATTCCTTATTTGTCAGTGTCCCTTAAAATGCCTCATGCTGTGTCTGGGACAAATATACACCAGATATCTGTAGAATGAATTAGTTCTTTCCTTAGTTCTTAGGAAAAGTTGCCTTATTTCCTGGAGCACACAAAAACCAGTCTGGATTCTTACAGGCTTGTGTAGGGTTTCAACTGATTATATCTGTACCTGGGAAAGCTATAGGTGGCTGTAACATAAGGCATTTTTCTAGGCACTATGCAAGATGCTCAGATAAGTTCATGCTTCCAAATGAAAATGAGCTACCTCATAGCAAGCAACTGATAATGCTATTATGATAAAATAATAACACATGAATGATTTCTAATTTATTTTTCTTTAATTCTTCTTTATTTTTTATGTTTTTATTTATTTCTGAGAGAGAGAGAGAGAGTGTGAGCAGGGGAGGTTCAGAGAGAGAGGAAGACACAGAATCTGAAACTGGCTCCAGGCTCTAAGCTGGCTGTCAGGACAGAGTCCGACGCAGGGCTCGAACCCACAAACCGCAAGATCATGACCTGAGTCGAAGTCGGATGCTTAACCGACTGAGCCACCCAGGCGCCCCTATTTTTCTTTAATTCTTTAGTTTGAAATAATTTTAAATTTATAAAATCATTGTAAAACTAGCACAAAAATTTCCCATATACCACCTGCCAAGCTTCCTCAATGATAACATCACACAAAACTTCAGTAAAATAATCAAAATCAGGAAATCAACAATGGTACTGTTATTAAGTAATTAACAGACCTTATTCAAATTTTATCTATGTTTTCACTAACATGCCTTTCTGGACCATGATCCAAACCAGGATCACACATTGCATGTAATTGTCACAACCCCTTACTCTTCTTGGATCTTGAATCCTTCCTCAATGTTTCTTTGCCTTTCATGGTTTTGACAGCCTGGAGGAGTACTGGTAGGGTATCTTATAGAATGTTTGTGATTTGGACTTGTCTGATTTTTCCTCATGATTTAGGTTATATGTTTCAGGGAAGAATATCACTGAAGCAATGTTGTGTTCTTCTCAGTGCATCACATCGGGAAGCATGGGATATATTTTGTGTGCCACTGTTGGCAAGATTTTGTCAGCAGCAACTTTCATTACTTGGTTAAACTGTAGTTTGCTGAGTTTCTGCACTGTCAGTTCACTATCATTTCCTTTTATAATTAATAAGTATCTTGTGGAGAGAGACTTTGAGACTGTGTAAATGTTTCGTATCTCATCAAAATTACACCCACTAAATTTAGCATACACTGGTCATTCTTGCCTGAAATAACTACTGCTACGATGCCTACCAAAGTTTTCTTAGTTTCCTTCCCTTATAGTAAGGATGTCCTTTCTCCCTTGTTTATTTAGTTATTTATGTATTTATTTACTAAATTTGTACCAATATGAACTCGTGGATTATTCAATCAATGGGTTACTTTTATTTAAAATTTTTTTTTTTATGTTTTATTTATTTCTAGGAGAGAGACAGACAGACAGCGTGAGCCGGCGAGGGTCAGAGAGAGAGGGAGTCACAGACTGAAACAGGCTCCAGGCTCTGAGCTGGCAGTCAGCACAGAGCCCGACGCGGGGCTCGAACCCACGAACCGCGAGATCATGACCTACGCGAAAGTCGGACGCTTAACCGACTAAGCCACCCAGGCGCCCGGGTTACTTTTATTTAAATTCCAGTTAGTGGGGCACCTGGGTGTCTCAGTTGGCTAAGCATCTGACTTCCGCTCAGGTCATGTTCTCCTTGGTTCACAAGTTCGAGCCCCATGTCGGGGGCTCTGAGCCCGCTGTCAGCACAGAGCCTGGAGCCTGCTTCAGATTCTGTGTCTCCCTCTTTCTCTGCCTCTCCCCTATGTGTGTTCCCAATCTTTCTCTCTCTCTCTCAAAAATAAGTAAATAAACATTAAAAAATAAATTCCAGTTAGTTAACATATAGTGTAATATTAGTTTCAGGTGTACAATTTAGTAGTGTTCAACACTTACATACAGCAATGGGTGCTCATCACAACAGGTGTACTCATTAATTGTCAATGGGTTACTTTAATTCTATAGGTTAGAGTCCATAACTGTCAATTTTTGTTGCTTGAATTGCTCCAGATTTGGCCAGTGGGAAATGCTTCAACTTGGTTTCCATGTTTATTTCAAAAGGTTCACATAATTTTTAAGCACTTTCTTTCTCTCTGATATGGGAAGATATACTAGGTTCATCTTGCACTTTCCCTGCCCAACCCTGAAATCGTATTGCTCCAAGAAAGCCTCGTTTATTTCATTGGAAAATGTTTAGAAACCAAGATCTGGAAGCTAGGTATGTTCATTGCTACTGATGTGTCACTGCTTCTCAGCCTTCTCAGTGGACAAAGCTGGGACATTCATGTCTATACACACACACACACACACAACTACATTCCATACGTCTATGTCCATTTCTGTGTCTCTCTATATATATGTACATCAAAAATCCGTGTGCTCATACACTGCATGGTTCATTCTATCTTTGTTCCTGTCCTTGTTTGTCTTTCCTTCCTCTGACAATGAGAAATATGGTTTTCATTACTCATAATATATTGACTTATATGCTCAAAATTATAAATATACATTGTTTCAAAAATTCTAACCCGTACACTTGTGAGAATAGAGTACAATATTTGAGTAGAATTATTGTCTTAGAGTCAATAGTCAGAATACTATTTAGTAAGTTACCTGGATTGATTCCTACTCCCCTCAAGCTTGTATCTAAATAAACATTTAAACAGGAAGGAGAGACATTCTTATAGGAAAAAATGAGGGATGCTCTGTCAAATGGCTTATCATTTACTGTGCATATTCAGTTATGCTAAATAATTAGGGTAGCTGTATCAATGAGACCAAGAATCCCAACACCATCAAAGCCTAATTCTTCCAGTAACATCACTGGCCAGGGGAAACAAATGGGCAAGTGGTTATCACACCACTCACTTGGGTTCCCAGCAGACTCTGTCATCTTCAGCACATGCCTTCCAGTTATTCTGAGAACTGTCTCCACCCCAGGATGCACATGAAGTCTTTATGGGCCATAGCTAGAAGACTACACATCATTTCCACTGGGACTCAAGCACAGGTCATACTTGCCTATAAGAGAGATTGAGAAATGTGGTCTACTGAATGTCTGAGGGAGAAGAGATGTGGATTTTTGTGAGTAGGTAATCACTTTGGCTACATTGACATACTGACAATGTGAGATATTCATGAAGAAAGGATAAGTTTACATTATCAAAAATTTTCAAAAAAGTTCTGATAGTACTATTCTATAAAAGCCACCATTATTTCAAATCTCATCATATATCTGTTTTAGGACTGATGTCAAACTTTCAAACACAAAGTATTCTCGTGTTTCCATTTGCATGTCATTTTCCAAAATATCTCTGATCCTTTCTAGATATATCAGCCCATACTCCACAGCTGACTTTTACTTAGACCTTAAATAGTCCAGGTTTTGTGCTAAGCAATTTAAATACATCTGGCTGTATAAGTTTGCATGCACAGCACTAAGATGTACAAGAAAAATATAGCTTCCTGTATGACATTCCTCAAGAAACCTCGACTTTTTGGGTATCAGAAAACACCCCTATCTACACAGAATATATATGAGTAAAATAAGTCTGATTCAATAATTAACTTGTAAAATACATACTCAGATTGTTTGTTTTTAAAATCTAGTATTTCAGATCTCACCTCCCTTTGCCAGTCTTCTCCAGAATGGTTATCTTTTGGCCCAGCAGTGGGATGGAGGCAGTGAGAGGACAGCACAGATCCCTACATTTTCTGTGGTGTCAGCTGCAGGGATTGTTCCGACTTTTCTGGAGACTGCTAACTAAGCATGACTACCTCCAACCTCTAATTAGTCTTTAGGAGTGATACCTAGGCAACAAACCCTGGAGCCTCAGTCTTATAGCCCTGCCCACCACCCCTGCCCAGAGGCCTTCTCCTCTGTATTCCCCTCAATATGACACACAGATTGGGGGAGGCCAGGGAGCACTATGGTCATATGGCCACCCAAGCATGGAGCCTCCCCTGATCCCTCTGCCTGACTTTGCCATACTTCACAGCAGGCTTTACAATCCAACTTTTAAGTCTTTTTGCATGTTTGTTATCTATTTCTTTCCCTACACTGTTACTCCAGTGGGGCAGGGACTTTATTCCCTGATGTAACCCTAGCTATGTACCTAGAACAGCGCCTGGCATGTAGAGGTACTCACTAAATATTGTAAAATGGATATTGAACACATAAATGACCTGGCTATATGAAGCAAAAGGAGAAGCCCTTCTATTGTTATAGAAGGAACACTAAGATACAGAAAAGAATTTAGAAAATGGGTGGCTTTCAAATCTATTGAATTCCTGAAAAATCTAGCAAATATCTGCTTTGACAGTTCAGGCTGAGAAAATATACTGCTCTTCTGTTGGTTATGTCTCATTTCCTGAAACCCTAACACTACTGATTTAGTAATAAGAACATCTAGAACAGCGAGATTTACAGGATGAAAACTATAGTTTCCCAAGGCCCTGTGGGTAAATACAGCCGAATCCCACTGCAGGAATGAAACTGAACTGAGACTACAAAGCACCTGGCCTGAGGCCACAGAGGTGCAAAGGGCAGGGGAGGAGCTGAGCCCACTTTTTTCTTTTTTAATATTTTTATTTATTTTTGAGAAAGAGAGAGTGTGAGCATGGGAGAGGCAGACTGAGAGGAAGACAGAGGATCTGAAGCAGGCTCTGTGCTGACAGCAGAGAGCCCAATGAGGGGCTCAAACTCACAAACAGAACTGTGAGATCATGAACTCAGTGGAAGTTGGACATTTAACTGAATGAGCCACCGAGGCACCCCTGAGCCCACTTTTATTTTACTTAAAGTCTAAAGTCTAAACAGGACACTCAAGGCCATTTTTCATCTTTTACATTTTAAGACCCTCCCCCCTTTTTTCAGTTTTTTTTTTCTGGGTTTTGTGCATGTATTTATGAATGAATTATTGAGAAGTTGTATGATACAGAAGGTAAGAACAAAAATTCAGAGCCAGATGTCTGAACTTAAATTCTCCATCTATTCTTTTTTTAGAGTTTTTAAAAATGTTTTTTTTTAATTTTAATTTATTTCTGAGGGAGAGAGAGACAGAGTAAGCAGGAGAGGGTCAGAGAAAGAGGGAGACACAGAATCCGAAGCAGGCTTCAGGCTCCAAGCTAGCTGTCAGCACAGAGCCCAACGCAGGGCTCGAACCCACGAACCGTGAGCCGAAGTCAGACACTCAACTGACTGAGCCATCCAGTTGCCCCAAATCCTCCATCTATTCTTTTCTGGCTATACCATATGACACAAATTACCCAGATTGGGCCTCAGCTTCCTCATTAATTAAGAAAAGAGTTGATAATAAAACACTTTTTTCATAGGACCATTGTAAGCAAAGAATGAACTCACACATACACAGCAGTTACAAAAGCAGCTTGAAAATAACTCCTATCAAACAATCATGAATAAAATTTAGGTTCAACATTTAGCCTCATTCGTGTGATCTTTGTAAATATTACTGCAAAGTTACTTTTATGTTCAGCAACACTAAAATGAAAGATACAATCTCTCTTTTTAAATCTTTTCGATAAATCAATGATACTATTTTCATCCAATAGTTATGTTGTAATCAACACTGATTTCACAGTTCTACTTGTTTTAAAAAGGGAAGTACTTGTAGGACATACATGACCTATTTAATAAAATAGTGAAAGAAATCACCAAACAGCAAAATAAAAAGAAACAGCAAGAAAACAAACCAGTAGACACACACAAATAAGCACTGCTTGTTACAGCAAAATTTTCTTTTCAACTCAAGTTTGCAAAAAACTTCTTTCTACTAGTGAGAGAATGATTTTTCATTGTACCCAAATCTTACAGGAATAATATCCCTGTTGCATTCTCAAGTTGAATAAAAAACCTTTTCAGCCTTGCTGGCTCTCTGGGCTTCACTTTGGAATTTAGACAGAGGATTTCAATCTCATTAGTTCCTTCTGGGGACACACATGGGAAGCAGGGTAGATAGAAACCCACACTTGTATGCAAAGGGCTTGCGGGCCAACGCAGAGGCTTTTTTTGCACCCTCTTATGAAACTCAACTAAAACAGAAGAACTGAGCTTGTAGCATAATGTCCTTTTTCTTCCCATATTTGTATTCCTGACACTCTGCATTTCTATTTCTGCACAGACTATGACGATGACAATAATACCAGTTGGAAAGAGTTAATCCAAAATTCAGTAAACAGAGAGAGACAAGTGGGAGAGACGTCAACAAGAAAAAAGAGACCTTGCATACCACTTAGCACTGTTCTGAAAAAGATTATAATAGGGGCGCCAGGGTGGCTCAGTCTTTTAAGCATCTGACTCTTGATTTTGGCTCAGGTCATTATTTCATGGTTCCTGAGATTGAGCCTCCTAGTGGGCTCCTTGCCGAGTGCTAACAGTGGGGAGCCTGCTTAGGGATTATTTCTGTCTTACTGTCTGTCCCTCTCTCCTCAAAACAAACAAACAAACAAACAAACAAACAAACAGATTTAATTTTAAATGATTAAAATAGTCTCTGCCTCCTGCATAAAGACCATGTGGCTGAAATGGGTAATAAATGATATTTATATATTGATTATGTTCATTTCCTAGGGAACAAGGTTAACAGTATTTTATAGATAAATAAATGTAATTACTCATTACTTCTATCATATTTGGAGACCCTTAATAAATAGAAGCTACTTCTATAAGCCAGTATCTAGTGGAATAGTACAATTATTTTCCCATCAGTATAAAGAAGAAAAGAAATACGCTATTTGGTAGCATGATAAAATTATATGGTATAACCTATGCTTTGTTTTAAGCTGAACTGTAAAGAATTTTCTTTGCCAACAGTTTATAGGAAAAGAAATAATAAAACATGACAGAAACTGTTGTCTTGAAGACTACTGATTCTGAAATTGTTAGCTAAATGTTCCTATTAGACATCTTCCATCCAGAATTTGATGAAAACATGTTGGCAACATCAGTCTGTGGGCCAAACCTCTACATGGGGGTGCCTTGGCCATCAGGGAAAGCCAATGTCCCCATGTAAAGGGCCACATTTGAGTTCTAAGGGGGAGTTGAGACACTCCAGGGTTCTGGATCAAAAGCATAAAGCAGCTTTGTGACCTAAAGCAAAGTAATTAATTAGTTAGTATGTGTTTCTATTTCAACTTCACACAATGGGGGTTTTTGTGAGGATTATCAGGTCCCAAGTGCTCAGTGTATACTGATTGAAGGAATGGATAACTAAATGACAACAGGCCTTGACCCAGAGAAGGGAATAGCCTGAAGACACTGCATGCATACCCTTAAATAAACAAACACGATCACCAGTGTTTTCCAGGTTAGGTCTGGAAAGAGTGCATTTTCCATTAAAAAGGACAGCTGGCAAAATGCCACCTTTTCCCTCTGGGCTTGACCTTCTTGATTTTCCCACTTAGCCTCTTGTATCACTGCCAGGTCTCCAGGGGCCACCAATGCCCTCTAATGTGCTGTCTCATTCCCAGACAAGGAGGGAAACCCTCTACATTCATTCCTGTTAACACAGCTGAGGTCACCAGTGCTTGCTTCCTTCTTGGTTTGTGAAATATTTGACTATAAAAGCACTCTGTATATGTGTGATTTCTGTTCTGTGCATCAAAAGGCTGAAACCTCCAATATACTGACAACTTGATAGCTCAGGGGGGAAAGAACTCACTATGCAAAATAGGATTGGATAAAGAAAATAGGAGTATGGAAAAATCAATCATTTCTCTGTTCTGAAATAAAGATAAATGTTACTTCTTTAGCTAGGTAAAATGTAAAAATTTTCATCAAGATAGAAATTGAAAACATAGATGAATTTTGCAGGCCAGTGGGAAGAGATTCATCTGATCAGTTTTCACACACCTGTTAGTGCCAATATTTTGATTTGTTAAATATTTTATGCCATTTATTGCATATAACTTATTTAACATTATATGAACATTCTCCCATCAAAAAATAGTTTCAAAAGCAGTTTTATTGCTATGTAATATTCTACCATTTCAATTTGCACCATCATTTATTTATACCTTACTCATTGGACATTTAGTATATGCATTTTTTGATATTAAAACTAGAATGTGGCATAAGTCTTTGTCTAAGTTTATGAGTATTTCTTTGGTATGGATTGCTGGAAGAGAAATCACTAGACAAAGATATAAACTTTTTTAGGGTCTTATACTTATTGGCAAACTGTATAGATTTGTCATTGTACCATTTGTGTCTGAGAGGGTCTTTGTCTATGCTCCCTTATCCTCAGTGATAATTATAATTTCTTTTTAGGCTTGAAAATTTTAAAATAATTTCAATAAATAATATAAAATATTGGCAGAGAAGGAGCACCACGTTTGCAGTGAACACCCATGTCCACTGAGTTTATAGAGAATATTGACTCTTTAACAGGGACTGTTGCCTGTTAAAACCCCTCATATTATCTTCACTCCATGGCACCTTCCATACTCTGCTCCCATCCCTACCTTGGAATTCTTTCCCAGATAACATGCATCTGCATGGAAGCAATCAAAAGAGAGGCTGAGGTTCACTCTCTGGGAAGCCTAGTGCTTGACTGAACTCTTTCCTCATTTCCCAACTCCTTGAGTTACCACATCTTGAAGGATGGATGGGTTTACCTGTGAAAGATCAGCCATGTATCGTAACAAAATTACAAAGGATTAAATGACAGAGTATGAGAGGGTGAGTTTTCATGTCTGACAGTGACAGAGAGAGGAACAAAGTGGGAAAGACCTGGGATATATTGAGAACACACAATGTTCTTTTTAAATGACATGTCTTAATTGTATTTTTTTTTTTTAATTTTAGAGAGAACACAAGTTGGGGAGAGGGACAGAGGGAGAGAGAGAGAGAGAGAGAAACAGAGAGAGAGAGAGAGAGAAAGAGAGAGAGAATCTTAAGCAGGCTCCATGCTTAGCATGGGGAGCCCGATGTGGGGCTCAATCACAGGACTCTGGGATCATGACCTGAGCTGAAATCAAGAGTTGGATGCTCAACCCACTGAGCAACCCAGGTGACTCTTACTTAACTTAGTTTTAACAACAAACATACAAGGTCATTATCAAAGATGGGAGCTCAAATTGGGCTTAGTGATGTGACAAAGTGGACCCAGGTGGCCCAGGTCCTCAGTTGCCCTTGCGCTGGTTGCTTTGTCCAATTTTATGCAGCTGACACTGGGACTTGGGGCACTTTCGTCCAGCGTGGGCCACTCTCACCCAGTCACGCTCAACTCCACCTGGGCCATCATTTTGGTCAATGTTACACTCAATAAGAACAATGCTTATAGCCCATGATGATCTGCTTTCAAATGACAAAGACCCTTGACCAGATAAATACCAGTCTGTGCATGATATTACATCCTGTTTATTGTGTCAGAAGTGACAATGAGACAGAAAAGTTAAAAGAAAATCAAGACAGCTTTATCCTTATTGACAGAAATTACTTGTTTACCATATTTGGTGGGTCCAATATTGTTGCTGGGAAATCAGTAGGTGTTGAAGAAATAGTTGAGTAATTAATGCATCAGTTCATTCTTCTATACCAACTAGATGGTCAGAATGCAATGAGAGGCCAAGACAGCAAGAAGGATAGAGTATGTCTTTTCTTCCTGACTAGGTATTTCTCAGTAATAAATGCTTGATAAGTTCAGACCATTAATTTGGAAAAGTGGAATATGGGGATATTTTAGGAAAAGATGAAGAGGAAAGTATCAAGTAAGAGTGGGAAAATGGAGTTACATTCTTTATCTCCAGAAATAAAAGGGAATGCATGCAAGAACTATCCCCCAGTTCTTATATCTATCTGAATATAGACCTTGCTGCCTCCTGCTTTGACACCTATACAGGCTGCTCATTTGTATCTGTCTCCAGGACTCCCCTGCTTTTAACTGCCTCACCAAAAAACTAATCTGCCTACAAATCAGTTTTGGTGTCTGCACTCCCTCACTCAAACAATATTCAGGAGCTTCCCAACTGGTCAAGACTCCTGACATGGTGCATTTATCATCTTCGAGGGTCCCACGCCCTGGGCTCAGGTTGACAGGCAAGGCTAGGCCTCAGCTCTCCAATAATAGGGAGTCTAGTAGACGACATGCTCCAGTGAGCCAAAACTGGTATGAACCAGGAAAGTGCAGTTGCAGTGTAGGCAGGGCTCAGCGGCCCATCAAGATAGAAGCCATCATTTCGTCCTGGCTGAGTCAGGAAGTGAGCTGCCATGAATGGGGAAAGCACGTTAGCTCTTAAGGAACAAAACCATCTGCAGGCAGGTTATAGGGGCAGTACAATGGGACCTGAGGACTGGGCCATGTTCCTGGCAGGAGAAACATCTGATGTAAGGCTGAAGGAACCCCCTGCATCTGATATCCTCTCACTAGGTCATCTCTCCTCTGCAGCATCTAGGTTAGGCCTCCAGTTCTGTGTATCCTGCTCAGACAATCTTGCTGCTGCCAGTGCTGCTCCCTACAAAGACATTCCTTTTCCCATGATTGGGCTCTGCACTTCTGAACTGTCACAAGATATTACCTAATCTGTGCCATGAAACATCTTTGTTCTATATTAGATTATATGAGACACACCCCATTTGATGGCAGTTGTAGGTGGACCCACTTTTCCAAGGGCAGCCATGGCTCACTCCTGTTTGTCCCAGAATGGTTACCAATAATGCTCTTTCACTTTCAAAGTCTCCCAGTGGACTGAAAAGCTATAAAGAATCTTCCCAGATTCCCCAACACATATATGTGCATTCTTGGAGGTGCTTGGAGGGTACAGTAGGAGGTGCAAACAGCCAAGGAATAGGGCAGAGACTCTGAGTCTGACTCCCAGCTGGCTGGAGCAATAGAATACTCCTAGCTCTGTTTCTTCACCTGTAAAATGGCATGATGACAAAGGTACTTACCCACAGGGCTAAGGGAGGGGTCTGTGTGTGTGTGTGCACTGATACTTTATACAAGTACCTGGCACAAAGCAACCACTGAATAGTCTTCATCTCTTGCTACCTCTTATATTTATCTTTTTTTTTTTTCTTTTCAGTTCTAAGCTTAGGGTTAGAATGGAAGATGTTTAAGCCATGAGTGAATTTAACTGAATTCCCTGTAACACAATGAATACTTGCTTTTGGTGATTTCCACGAATCCTTAACAGAGAAGGAAGGAGAATTAATATTGCAGCTGTTCCACTGGGTATGAGTGCTAATGCCAAATACAGAGACATGAGACCCACCAAAGTCTGCTATCCAGTACTTATAATCTCCATTTAAAAAAAAATTCATTTTAGCTGTGAAATTAAAAAAAATATATAAAATGAAAGTACCTTGTAATCCCATCTCCTTCACACCCTTCAGAAGAGTTAAATAAAACACATTGTGTAACTGGAGAATATCCTTTCTGGCCATGTCTAATGTATATACATTTTTTTCCAAATTTATGTTCATACCATGCATACTATTTTGCGAATATTTATGGACCATAACATGTAGATATGTACAGTAAATTTTTTTTATTTTTTAAAAAATTTAAAAAATGTTTTTATTTATTTTTGAGAGAGAGAAAGAGAGAGAGACAGCGTGAACAGGGGAGGGTCAGAGAGAGAGGGAGACACAGGATCCGAAGACAGGCTCCAAGCACTGAGCTAGCCATCAGCACAGAGTCTAATGCAGGGCTCAAACCCATGAACCGTGAGATCATGACCTGAGCTGAAGCTGGATGCCTAACCGACTGAGCCACCCAAGCACCCCTGTACAGTAAATTTTTTGAAGGGTTTCACTGCATGCTATTGTCTGAAAATATCCACTCTTATTTAGCAAACCTCCCCTAGTATGGACATTTACTGTAGCTACTTACCAGTTTCTCACTGTCTTAAACAATGATGCAATTATCTTTATAACAATTATGCAAATGTTTCCAAAGGAAAATTCTCATGATACAACTTCTCAGTTAAAAGCATGCAATTTTTAAAATGCACTGTATGGTGCCAAATGACCCTTATCTATTGTATCCTCGTGCACTCTTATAAGCCATGTTTCAGAAACACAGTTCCCTATGGCCTTATTAATGCTAGATAAATAATTATTTGTCCTTATTGTCTTACTAGTGTTTCTCTAAGCACGTTATACATACTGGTGTCTCTCCATTACCACTATTAACATTCATGCTTCTTCTATAGCTTATCTGTTGGGCCACTTACCAGGACAAGCGCTCTGATGTTTTTAGGTCTAGGAGTCCTTTTACTACAATGGGCATTTAACTTCTGTTGTGGTATAGTCTATATTTCACCCAACTTTTAATTTTAACTCTGTTTTCTTCTTGGTGTCTTGCAAGAAAAAGGAAGAAAGAGGAAGAAAGAGGAAGGAAGGAAGGAAGGAAGGAAGGAAGGAAGGAAGGAAGGAAGGAAGGAAGGAAGGAAGGAAGAGGGAACACAACATTACCTAGACTTTTAACTTCATCCAAGATGTCATCCAAATATTCTCCTATATTTTCTCCTAGTTCTTTTTAAAATGTGTAAGCCTTGGCTCCATCAGGAAAATATTTTACACTCAGCATAAGGTAGAAAACCAAGTAGCTAATGTTTTCACCCAAAACCTTAAATAGATTATCCTTTTGTCCCTGGTTTGAAACACCATTTTTGTTAACTGCCTAAACTCCCATATGTGAATGTGTCTTCTACTGGACTTTTTCTTCTCTTCCACTGATTCACTATATCATCTTTGCTGCAATTATAAGCTCTCATTTTATGCTGCTTTTTAATTATCTAATAAGGAAAGTTCTCATAATAAATCTTTTTCTCCCAGACAATTATTATTATTCTTATCCATTTATTCTGCCATATGAACTTTATCAATTTATCAAGTTCTTGCCAAACATTTATACTGTAACTGGGATTTTAACTACATATTAATTTAAGAATGATTAACATCTATGATATATTAAGTCTTTTCATCCTGTCATTACATTGTCATTAGACTTTATTTTCCTAATGAAAATGGTATACATGAAATGGATGATATCCTTTCCTTTGGCCTCCTATCTCCACACCTCCCACAACCCCTATCCCAAGGTTCTGTACCCTAAAAGGGATTCACTTCTATAGTAGAAAGATTTCAGGCTGGTGTTGAATCCTTGCTTTATGCAAGCTATGTGGCTTGGAGAAATTAACTCTTTCAGTTTCTGTCTGTGGCAGATAGCTATTAATGTTTAATTGTATAACCTTTTTACCTGCTGTAATTGTAGATGCTTGATTATTAGTATGTATTATTATAAACACTTTCTGATTCAGAATGATACCAGTGTATAACTAGGAGTTCCCATGAGATTTTTTAAAAAGTTTATTTATTTTGAGAGAGAGCGCGTGCAGAAGCGAGGGAGGGGCAGAGAGAAAGAGAGACAGAATCCCAAGTAGGCTCCACAACATCAGCACAGAGCCCAGTGCTGGACTCAAACTCAGGAAACTGTGACATCATGACCTGAGCTGAGATCAGGAGTCAGACACTTACCAAATGTGCCATCCACATCCCCTCCCCCCCCATCAGATTTCATTAGATAAATGGACAGTCTATACCAGAGCAAAGAAAATCCAAAATTGTGGGAAAAGTGAACATCACATTAGTTTTTCTGTTTCGTTACTAAGTAAAATGTAACACAACAGACTTAATAGGAAAAGACTATTTTCTGGCATCATAATGATTTCTTCCCCATCTGCCAATCTATTCCTCCTTGAGAACATTTACTTTGTACCATTTCCATTTCTACCATCTTAACGAATGACTAATTTGTTAAGATGATTGGATTGATCACCAGAGATTAATGAATATGTATACAAGTATCAACAGCAATTTGTATGCATTGAGCACTCATCTCTAAGAAGTACATTTCAGGTTTCTTTGAAAAAAAATTCTCTTTCCTAGTCTTCTCACTAAGGAGGAAGATACATGAACAGATTAGGAAACTGGGGAAAAAGACTGATGACAGTCACCAAAAATAAAGTCCAGTGTACGTAATTCTCCTTCCAGTGTGCTTGAGATCCTGCCTCGTACCAAAATAATTGGCAAAGCTCAACACAACTTGAAGTGAAGGACTCTACACAGAGTGAGGTCTTCTGAATGAGGCATATAAAAATAGCACAATTGACATGTTCTTCTCCATGCTATTTAGTACAGATCAAGGCTAGCAGTTAGTAATTGCAATTGATACTAGAATCAAGCATGAAAATTCTTAGTCCACTTAGAAAATCAGATAGGCTATATGACCTTTAACTACTTTTGTAACTCCTACTTCTTTTGATTTTGTAATTTTTTAAAAATTTAAACTATGCTTCCTTCCTGGAATAAATATAGTTACCAGATACGGTGGAAATTTACATTCTCAAGAAAATAGTCATTGATCATATGTTTACATATGTATATTACATATATTCAGAATTTTTAACTTTTAATTTTGAAATAATTATCAATTAATGGAAAATTGTAAAAAAAAGTGTTTGAGGAGATTCCAGTATACTTCACCCAGTTTCCCCCAATGGTAACATCTGGCATAACTATAATTCAATATGAAAATCAGAAAGGTAACATTAATAAAATTCTCAGACGTCATTCAGATTTCACCAGGCTCACATGCACTCGTGTGTGTTTGTGTGTGTGTGTGTGTATGCATGGGCACATAGATATTGGATGGGTGGGTGGGGGCATGGTGGTTAACATTCTATGCAATTTTACTACTTATGTGACTCAGGTAACCACAGTCAAGATACAGATGTGTTCTACCATCACAAGCTTCCCTCTACTCCCTGTTTATAACCACACTTAACTACCATTATTTCTCCTTCCATCTCCAACTATTAGCAACCACACATATGTCCTTTCTCTTTAATTTTGTTTTGAACTTGTTATGTAAATGAAACTATACTGCGTGTAACCTTTTGAGATTAGTTTTTTTTTCAAAAGCACAATTCCATGAGATCCATTAAAATTGTTGAATGTATCAATAATTCATTCCCTTTTATTGATGTGTAGTATTCTATGGTATGGATGTACCAGAGTTCCCTTAACCATTCACCCACTGCAGTACATTTGGTTTTTAGTTTTTGACTATTAAAAATAAGTATAAATATTTGTTTACAGGTTTTTGTGTAACCATTCCTCCGAGACCATTTCCATTTTCATTCCTCTGAGACCAAAGCCAAAGAGTACAATTTCTGGGATGTAACTGAATATATTTTTTAAATGTTTATTTATTTATTTTGAGAGAGACAGATTGAGAGTGAGCAGTGGAGGGGCAGAGAGAGAGGGAGACAGAAATTTCTGAAGCACGCTCTGCACTGTCAGCATGCAGCCCAATGTAGGGCTTAAACTCATCAACCATGAGAGCATGCCCTGAGCTGAAATCCAAGAGCCGGATGCTTAATTGACTAAGCCACCCAGGTGCCTCTGTAAATGCATATTTACTTTTATAATAAACTGTCAATGTATTTTCCAGAGTGTATGTACCATTTTATAATTCACATGAAGTGTATTAATGTATCTAATTTCTCCACCCCTTTGGCTAGTATTGGATGTTGTTAAAATTCTTTTATTATAGCTATCTTGATAGGTGTTTAGACTTTGAACATATTTTTATGTGCTTATTTCCCATCTACATATACCTTTTGATGAAATGTCTCCCCATATCTTTTGCCACTTTTCTACTTAGGTTGTTCATGTTGTTAATGCTAAATTTCGGGGATTCTTTATCCTAAATCCAATTCCTTTATGAAACATATGATTTGCAGATATTTTCTCTGACTATATATTGTCTTTTCATCTTCCCAGGGTCTTCATGGAGAAAATATTTTAATATTGGTGAAGTCCTATATATCAAAATTTTCTTTTATGAACCATGCTTTTGTTTTAAGTCTAAGAGCTCTTCCCTTAATGCCAGGCCTGAGGGATGTTATCCTATGTTTCCTTATGAAGTTTTACACATTACATGAAAGTCCATATTGTGTGAATTTTTTTAATAAGTCTGAAGTTTAAGTCAAAGTAAATTTGTTCTGCTGAAAATGTTGTGTTTCTTCCAATGAATTGCTTTTGAACCTTTGTTTAAAATCAGTTGGGCATATTTGTATGGGTCTGTTTCCCGATTCACTATTCTATTCTACTCTTTTCTATGTCCATCCCTCTGCCAATACCCCAACTGATTTGATTACTGCAGTCATATAGTAAATGTAAACAGTAGAGAGTGTTCTCTCACTGTTTTCTTCTTTTTGAAGTTTATTTTAGCTCTTCTTGCCCCTTGCCTTTTCATATATGGTTTAGAACAAGTCTGTCTATGTCTGCAAAAAATCTTGCTGGCATTTTGATAGAAATTGCATATAGCCTATATACCAGTTTGAATCAATGTCTTGCTATAGTGAGTCTTCCAATTCATAAAACAAGTAGTTCTCACCATTTATTTAAGGTCTTTTATTATTTCTTTCATCAGCATTTTGCAATTTTTAGCATAAAGTTTCTATATCTGTTTTATTAAGTTTATATTTGGAATGCCTGGGTGGTTCAGTTGAGCACTGGACTTCATTTCAGGTCATGACCTTGCCATTCATGAGTTTGAGCCCCGGACTGGTCTCTCTGCTGAAAGCTCACAGCCTGGAGCCTGCTTCGGAGTCTGTGTATCCCTCTCTCTGACCCTTTTCTGCTCATGCTCTGTCTCTCTTTCTCTCTCAAAAGTGAGTAAAGATTAAAAAAAAATTAAGTTTATATCTAAGTACTTCATTTTTAAAAGTAATTATGAATGTTATGTTTTTATTTTCCCTCAGTTTCCACATGCTTGTGATTATATCTAGATATGTGATTGATTTTTGTATTGATCTCATATCTTGCAACCTCACTGAATTTAGTTTTAGGACTTTTTGTTTAGATTCCTTGGGATTTTCGACATAGATGATGGTGTCATCTGGTAAGAGAGGGAGAGAGATTTTTATTTCTTTCTTTCCAATCTGTCTGCTTTTTCTTTATCTTTCTTGTTTGACTGAAGTGGCTAGACTAAGAAAGGTGAGAACAGACATCCTTGCATCATTCCTTATTTTAGGGAAAAGACATTCCGCTATTCAGCATTAAGCATAATGACAGCAATAAGATTTTTGTAGATTCTCTTTAATGTTTGAGAACATTCTCTATTGTTTGATGAGAATATTTATTAGGAATGAGTATTGTTAGGGGTGCCTGGGTGGCTCAGTCAGTAAAGCATCCTACTTTGGCTCAGGTCATGATCTCACGGTTTGTGGATTTGAGCCCCACATGGGGCTCTGTGCTGACAGCTAGCTCAGAGCCTGGGGCGTGTCTTTGGATTCTGTATCTCCCTCTCTCTCTGACCCTCCCCTGCTCACGCTCTCTCTCTCTCCCCCCCTTCTCTCTCTCTCTTTCCCTCCCTCTCTCAAAAAAAAATAAAACATTAAATTTTTTAAAAAAAGGAATGAGTATTGTACTTTTCAAATGCATTTTCTGTGCCTATTGAAATATTTCTCATATGATTTTTTCTTCCTTAACTTATTGATATAGTAGACACAGATTGACATTTGATTACTGAAACAGGTTTGGATACCTAAAATAAATAACACTTGGTAATGGTGTAGAATTGCTTTTACGCATTGCTGGATTTGATTTGTAAGTATTTTGTTCAAGATTTTTGTGTGGATATTCTTGAGAGATTTTGTTATTTCTCTCTTATGTGCTGTCTGTCCTTCTCTGGGTTGATGTCAGAGCAATACTGGCTTTCAAAAATGAGTTAGGACCTGCTCTTTCCTCTTTTCCTCTCTATGGGAAATTATGTACCTCTGGTGTTAGTCCTTTTTAAATGTACTATAGAATTTTCCAGTGAAATTATGTAGCACCAAAGATTACTTATTTGGGAACTTTTAATTACAATTTCAATTTATTTAGTATTACTGGAGTATTCAGATTACTTAATTCATCCTGGATATGTTTTAGTAATTTGTGATTTTTAAGGAATTAGTAATTTTTTTCTATGTCTAAATTGTTCGTACTATTTTCTTGTCTTCCTTTAAATGAGTGCAGGATGTGTAATGGTAGATCCCATTTTATTTTTGACATTGGTGATTTGTGTCTTCTCTCTATGTATGTCTAAGGCTTGTCAACTTAATTTTTTCAGAGATCCCATTTTTTTTCCTCTAATTTTGTTATTTTCAATTCCATCCATTTCTGCTCTTTATAATGTCTTTATATCTCCTTGATTTGGGTTTAATGTTCCTTTTCTTGTTTATAAGGACTTAGATTTAAATGGTCACCTTTCTTTGAATGTAAGCATTTGGTATTATAACTTTCCTTCTCAGCACTGTTTTAAAAGTATCCCACAAATTTTGATACACTACATTTTCATTTTCACATAGCATTATGTATGTTTTCATTTCTTTTGAGACATCCATTTTGGTTCATGGATTACTTAAAAGTCTAATTTTTAATTTCCAATTATTTGGAGATTTTCTTGTTGTCTTTTTGCATTGATTTCTAGTTTGGTTACCCTGTAATTAGGAAACATAGACTGTATGATGTGAATTCTTTTGTATACCCCTGTATACAATTAGGAATTAGGAAACATAAACTGTATGATGTGAATTTTTTTGTGTACCCCTATTTTTGGGAGTGAATTCTTTTAAATATGTTGAGATTTGCCTTATGACTCAAAACATAATTTATCTTGGGGAATTCTCTGTGGGCACTTGAAAAAAAATGTATATTCTGCTATTGTTGGGTGAAGTATTCCTTAAATGTCGATCAGATCTTGTTGACCAAGATGCTATTCAATATATCCTGGGAGCATGTCCACCTGTTTCTCTTGGGCAATAGGTGGGAGATTAGCTTCCTATTTGGCCCTCCTAAAACCGTGAGGGGGGGAAGGCAAATAGGTTGTTTTTTGGCTTGGCTTGTTTGGCTTGTTTGTTTGTGTGTGTGTTTGTTTGTTTGTTTGTTTTGATGTTAGGTGAAAGTAGGGTAGGCATTATCAAAATTTTCTGTTCAGTTAGGCCATTCTTTTCCTGTGGGGGAAGGAGATGGGGCTTTTTTTAGAGTTTATTTTCTTTCTCTCTGTTTGTTGGCAGTTCTATCTAGGCTGCAGGCTTTCTAGTACACGGTCTGAGACCTATGAAAGGAAGAAAGAATACCTAGGGAATTCACCACCAAGGCATTCCTCATGTTGGCATGAGATACTTAGGCAATCCCTTTTTCTTTCAACCTTCAGAATCTTCCTGAAGTAGCTGTGTTAAGTTCAGGGAATTTTAGTTGTAAGAGGGAAGACTAAGAGAAATGTGCCTACTCCATCTTGGCTGTAATTAGAAATCTGTTTAAAGGTTTTTTAAAAACAGTTTCATTTAATTCTTCCCTTATGTTTCATGTCTTTTGATTGTATTCTTGCTTATGAGCACCACTATCAGAAAGAAGACAGGGAAATATAAGGAGTTAGAATTCAAAATCAGTCCATTTTGCTACTCATTAGCAGCTCTGGAAGAGGTTCAGTGAAGGAAGAAGTTGAAACTACTTACTAAAATGAGGTTTTCAATAATCTGTGGGTGTTAATTATCCATTCAACCCAAGCTCTCAATTAGCAGTAGTGGAACCTAAGGCTTAGACCCCATTCACTGCCTAGATACTGTCCTTCAAATGCTTTCTAGATGGAACTGGTGAGAGAATGAGTAGATACTTCCAACCCAGACTGGAAAACTGCATGACAAAATGTAATGTCAACTTTTTGTGATAAAAAATATAAATTATCCTCCTAAAAATTGCTTTTTTTTATACCAAGCAAAGGGACTAATTGGCATGGTACCCATCCCTGCAGCATGCTCAATTAAATAAGAGACAGACTGAATATATGAAGTGAACCAAGGTTAAAAAACTAAAGGATTTATATCTGATTTAAATAAGCTATTATTCATTATAAAAACAGAGTTAACGCAAAGAGCTATTTCATTGTAAATGGATCCATTAAATTAAAGAAATAACATTTCATGAAATGTTTAACTTATGAATGACAGAAAACTGCCAGAAATATGATAACCTACGAAAGTTTGTGAGGTAGGCTAGGAAAGTGAAGAGGTAAAGAGTAATGCTGTTTAGACTGGGTGAATAAGAAAAGTTTTGCTAATAAATTATTGAAACTCAGAAATATCATAAATTATAAAAATTTTCCAAAGCTAACTTATTTTCAGATTTCATTATGACAGAATCATTTTTTTCCTGTAAGTCCCCCACTTAACAGTGCAACATTTGGCTCTGTTTTTTCCTCTAAAATAGTGTGTTGTAAAATGCAACTAGCATCTAGGAATAGAGGAATCTCTAGATTTTTATAATCTTTCTAGATCATGGAAGATTCATGAACTGCTAATATTAAAACTTAAGTAGTGCATTTTTATAAGATTTCTCCAAAATCTAAATGTTTATATTTTTTATTTAAGCCAGCCTGAAAATTTTTTTGATGATACAGCTATTTAGAATTCATGGGATTCCTTCCTTTATTTCTTTAACAAAGCATATTTTACAATTCATGTTAATCAAATATTTAAAATATAATAATAACCTTTTAAATAACTGGCAACACTGGCAACAAATTCATTGTGGAAATTCAAACCAGAAATATACCGGAATGTATCCAGAATATTTGCAGATGGAAAGCTGCATTGTTTTACAGTCTTTGGTTTCCAACTCCTGGATCAGGCCCAGTGGTAAAAACAGAGCAGTGATCAGATTTCCTTCAGTTTAAAAAGAGCTCTCTAGACATAAAAGGTCATGGGATTAAGGATCTTGCACTAACCATCTCTCACTTCTTCCTCCTGATTTGGAGTTTAACGTATGGCTCTTCATTTTCATCATATCCCAATATTCTCAAAGCACCTTAGGAAAAAAACAATGGTATATCTAACTCCTCATTCAGGTGACTTGTGTTGTTGGCTCAGTATCCCAGTAAATGAAATTTGGTCAGTGCACAAATCTTGCCACCACTTCTCCAGTTTTCATATATGTCAAATTTGTTCCTTTTCTAACTAATTTCAGATTTTTATTATTGTAGGAATGAAAGCTATGCTTTTGCACCACACTCAGTAAGCCTTATCCCTAATTTTCTGATACAATATATAACTTGACTTCTAATAGGTACTTGGCAAGGACGGAGGATACATATTAAAAATAGGCATTTAGCTGAGACAGCATCCCTGCCCCTCCCCAAAAATGTATTTTTCTATCCAACAAAAGCATGCTTTCAAATATTTTTTAATAGTGTTACTTAACTAGCAAACCAAGAGCTTTTATCACACCCACTCCTTACCATCTCTTCTTTCTGATTCTCCTTTTTAATAGTGTAGTTACACAGGGTAAAGGTGATGGTTTGGGGGAGAAGAGCCTATAGCACACATCCTGCTGACTCTCACAATTTCATAATTACTTCCTCAACATTAATTGCTTGCTCTCTTTGATGAGTACCTTTAATAGTTCTGTTTGCCTCACTGTACTCTGTATCAGGTTGATAGCTTCCTTGAAGAATAGGTCCTTTTCTGCTTCTGGACAACTGGACAATCAAAATATTGTCACTATTAATATCTATTTTTAAAGTCTCTGCTTATGGCTGATAGTTGGAATATATGGAAGTAAAGGGATACATTATATGGGAAAGGGAAGAAATGTACAAGGGAAGCCACTTGAAGCCAATAGAAAAATAACAGAAAAATAAATACATTAAAGGTATACTGCATATTAGAATGAATTGAAATTGGGTAATCACAGGGCAAGTTGGCCATATTAAGATAAAAGCTGCCCTATTAACCTAGCCTTTAGATTCTGAGTCCTCTCTCAAAACCCAATGTGTATAGTCAACACCATCATCCAGGGCTATCACTTCTTTTGTTCTTGCATTTTCTCAGGAAGAACCCTCAATCTCACCCCTTGTATGAACCAAATGGGTAAGGCTATGATATCAGCTTAGAACCTTGAAGCATCCAGCTCCACTCTCTTCCTTTATGATCAACCCAATGTGCACAGACATAGCCCAAAGGCACTTTTCTCCAAATCCTGGAGCTGGTTCTTAATCCTGGCACTGTGGGTATTCCTGACAATCATCTATTTTACCACACATCCATCAGGCACTCTGGAGCCAATTAGGTGCTCCCATCTTGGAAATGGCAGGAAGAATAGAGTGACAATATTCTACAAGTGGAACCAAAATACAGGAGAATCACAATATTTCATACAGATCATGATTATAGCATTTGAGGGCTCCAAAGTGGAGTCATGGGGTAAAAAAGTGTGAATCTTCAATATATTACCAAAATTATGGGGCAAGACATGGTAAACAATTGGATATTAGAACAAAAGGGAAGGCAAAATTATCTATAAGACTGAGTGGCAAGGTAGAGAAGTACTACTCAGGAAGCCTAACCAACAATAATATTGCAGAACAATAATCCTTGACCACAACATTTATACACATACACGCACTCCTCAGCAGCCTGCAGTGAGGGAATGGGAAAGGGCTACAGGTTGATACTTGTCTCAGAAATAGTGTCCAAAAATATGTAGTCAGGGAAGGTAGTACAGTCAAGAGAAGAGCTTGGCTTATCTCTTTTATATCCAGTTCGTTCTTTTTCCCATATCAAGACTAAATGACAGAACCTAATGGAGAGGAAGATTGTTGAAAAGGTATAGTGAATGTGAGTACAGGCAAAGCCAAGTACACATAGCAAGATGGATTAAAGACAGAAGGAAAAACATCTTTGTCTGAGTAAGACATCAGGAGCAGGAGCCCCTGCGTTCTACTGGTACAGGACATTCTAGTGTGCTCTTAATCTTCTGAGGGCAACAAAATTTAAGTACAACACCGCCAGGAAAGATGTGAAGGTAGAATGGAGACCTTTTGGAGAGAGAATATTCTGGGTGATGAAGACAATGAAGACTAAATAGTAAAATTATAGGAGAGCTTGGGTGGCTCAGCCAGTTAAGCACCAGACTCTTGGTTTTGGCTCAGGTCATGATCTCACTGTCATGACATCGAACCTTGCGTCAGGCTCTGTACTGGGTCTGGGGCCTGCTTAAGATTCTCTCTCTCCCTCTGCCCCTCCCTTACACTCAAACATGCATACACACACACTCTCTCTCTCCTTCTATCAAACAATAAATAAAGAAAAAAATTTTAATAAAATTATATATTGGTAGACTTTTGGTAATCAAACTATTTCTTACTAATGGGTATGCTTGCTTGTGTCACTTGAACCATTATGTTTTTGAAGGCTGGGCAAAAGCTGAGCACAACCACGAGGACTAGAGAAGCCTGAAATAGATTTTTTTGGTGTCTGTTATGAGAGGGAGAGCAAGGTGCTTAAGGAATCAAACTTAAATTTCTGACAGGGCAGAAGTTTGGGAGAAAGAGACAAGAGGACCAGCAGAAAGGGTCTTCTCAAAAGCAGAATGTCACCTTTAGTCAAAAGTGTGACTTTGATGTAAAAAAGATAAAAACAGAAGTCGGGGTAGTCAACTAATTGTGGAAATATGTGATTGTTTCTGATTGGCTTTCACTGCCATTTCTGGGCATGATGGAATCAGGGTAGTGAGAAAGAATGGTTACCCACTAATCTCATAATCAATGCGGAAAAATCCAAATTCCCTTTTCAATTAAATGGTAATGACCACTTAATATTTTTTTTTCCCTCTGCATTAGTAGACCAAACTTCGGATCACATTAAATGATGTCTGGTTTTTTGCTCATTAACTCTACAGAAAATAGTCTCCTAAAGTGTTACTCAAGTAGGCCAAGTAAGCTTCATTAAACAATACCTGAGATTAATCAGGAGGTCCCTTCAAATCAGCCTCACTGTGTTCCTGAAGGCAGTGATCCACATGAGGACCCTCCCTTTAAAGGCACAGTTAGTGGTGATGCGTTCCTGATGGTTCCAGGCTTTCCTCCTTAGAGTTTCCTCATGTTTGCTTCACCAACTGTCCCACATATTCAAACACCCAAAGGATCAAGCTCAGCTCAGTTATTGACATTAAATATGAGATTCAATTCAGATTAAAATATCTTGGTAAATTCTGAAAATGTGCACTTTCAGCTAAAAATGACCAATTGTGACCTCAGAATCCCTAACAGTAAATATTTTTCCCAAATGCTTAGATCTGATTTATGAGACTAATTCTAATTTTTGGTGGAAAATTTATTTGGAGGATAAGAATTAATTCTAATTCATTTAAAACAATGACCTGAGCTTGCATACTTTGTTTCTTATACATATCGGCATGCCAAAAATAAAACTAAGAGAAAGTCAATTTTAATATAAGGCCAAATTATTCATATATTTTCCTGTTCAATGAGATTATGTTGGAAAAATGGCAAAATTAAGAATAGTTTTGGAGTTTAATTCAATTTTAGTTTTAAATTCTGCTCTTTTGTAAGCTATAATTCTCTTTCCATTTGCCAACAGAAGTTTATTCTAGAGTTATAAATATTGAATATTTTTAAGCAATTCAACGGGAGCCCAAATTGAAAGATCCTTTCTTGAAAGCTACTTGGTTACATGTATCAAACACCTTAAAAATGTTTATACTATTTGATTAAGTAATCTTACTTAATGAAATATCACCCAAGGAAATAATTCATAATCCATACAATAATTTATGCACAAGGATATTTTCACCAAACAGTAGTCTAGCAAATCAGAGCAAGTAACCTAAATATTCAACAACAGAAAATATCAAGTAAACTATATTATTCATCCATTAACAGGAATACTATACAGCACATAAAAATCTGTGAAATATATTCAATATCATGGAAGTATATATAATATAAATTACATGGAAAAGCATTATAATAAGTTACATAAAATAGTGCATACATATGTAATATGTATAAACACAACTTAAAAATACATCAAGTATATTTTTCTAAAAATTCTAAACTTTCTTCGTGGATAAATATATATTTTTAAATTTTTATAAAATAATAGTGCTGTTTTGTGAAAATAGTAGAGCTGTAACCAAAGTTCCCAATAGATGATGCTTGTGTCTGCTCCAGCCAAAAGAGTCTTTGTTTTATAATGAATATACAGAACATTCATTCCTCCATGGAAAAAAGTTCCTGTCTGACACAACTGTATATAAAACAATCCATAAGTGTTTGCCGATTACTTAGAGAGTTCATAGATAAGAAAGAACCCTGCCTTCTTTTTCACTTAACTATTCTCCTTCCTGCTCTTCTCCTCCCATCATATCTGAAAGAAACATATATCAAGCATCTGGTAAGTTTTGTTGCTCTGGAAACACCTAGGAATTTCTGCACAGGTTCCTTGTAGGTTGTAAATCTACTTAGAGACTTGTACCTGAAGTGGCTGCCACCAGGAGGATGATGGGCCCCATTTCAGGGAGTCAACATCCCCTGAAGTAGTTCAACTTTTATCATGGATAAATGTAAGAAGAGCAGAAATAAACAGTTTAATATTTTGCATAGTACAAATTGATATTTATCTACTTTCTAATAACACATGACAAGCTACCTCAGCATCTCAAGTATTTAAAGAATAAAAAATCCTGTTTTTTGCAAAAATTTTACCCATTTTTGCCATTTGTATCCCTTAAAGTCTTTCCCACACCTAGGGAAATAAGGCATGGGAATAAGATTAGTCCTATTCCTACTTCTCAAAACTGCTTTTTAGAATACCAACAGTAATGGTTGATTGTATATCTCTCAGCTTCCCAGGCCCAACTGTCTGTTAGCCCTTCCTTCATTCTTACCATTGCTGCAACCATGGAGTTCATAATTATTCACACTTCACACATTTATTGTCTATCTCACTTAATAGATTACTCACTCCTGGCTCTAGTCAAGCACCCTCTTCATGAGTTTCTTCAATAACTTCATGTGTCCCTGAGGGCTTGCCAGTGTTTCAAGTCTGAAGTGATATAGGCAGTTTGAACAGGTATGTTTAACTGAAGAAATGTGGAAAATCCCAAATTATCATTATGTGGATTTCTGATGCTACACATTCTATTTGTTACGACAGTGGTTTCATATTAGTTAAGCTACCTCTTAAATCTAGGTATTTAAAATGGAAGAGGCAGCACAAGAATCTGCTAATCAACACAGAGCAGTGGAACTAAAAAGTCAAGTCAACAAACACAATACAAGAAGTAATTAATGAGTGGTATTAATTATTTTGAAAATTAAAAAAAGTAAAGTTTGTTGCTTTGCCTCTTTCTAGCAAGTTCTAATGTTGAACTATAAATACAAGGTGCTTTGATAAATCTGGGATTTTAAAATTTATACATGTAGCTTATTCCTGGACTGTTAGAACAAGTGTAACTTAAGTATATCACTTCACACTGAAGCATCAAAAATAGCGTTCTGTCATACATATTCACAAAATAAGTCCCCACACACCTCTTCTGTACCATCTAACAGGCTCTACCCTCAGTATAATGGAATTCCACCATGTTTTATTTTATATTTTAGAGTTTTGTTGTGATTGTTGTAATTTTCACATTTCCATTATAATGTTGACAGTCATATCAAAAAAAGTATCCACAGAAGTGAGATCTAGAAACACTCACACTTATCTGGTAATAGACACAGATAATAGTTCAGTGATATATGAGACTGATTTGTGAGTCTTTCTTCCTCTGGTTTGTTGACAGTTTCTATTAATATTGTATCACGAACGGGTTCTGATCTTTCTGTTTGCATATATTGCATAATCAAGCACAGTCTTGGACAAAGGTTGGCATATCAGGAAATTGGATGTCAATTAATAGATACTTGCTTTCCTGTCAACCTTTGTTCCACAAATTTCATTGTCCTTTCCTCCAAAAAATGTTGGAGAAGAAAAAAGGATTTTCCTAAATTGCTTTCGAAACTGAGAGATATGATAAAAGGAGAAACATTTCTGAGCCAAACTGGCTCTTGGGATATCCAAATTTTGCATTAAAAATCCCAGAAAGATAAATGGTGAAAAGGACTGGCAGGTATAACCCTCATTTCTTATCTGGTAAGGGGAGATAAATGTCACTCAGATAAGTGGCAGAGAGACAATAGAGAACATCTACCCCTTTATTTGGCCTTTTCTCCTTAATCTCAATAAAACAGCCATTGCTCATGATCCTCAGAGTTGGCTCTACTTTCAGAGAGCTAATTTGGTTACACTTAGAACAAACTGTCTTCCCCTTTTAATATCTAGAATTTGCCAGAGCCTTCATATCCCTGTTGTCTGTGGAGGAAAGGGAAAGTGAAAGAGAAAGAGCAAGTACAAGAGAGAAAACCTTTGAGGAACGTGCGTACGTGCAGCTATCCATGTAGACAAGTTATTTCAAAATGGTAAATTAGGAAATCACTTATTTACTCTGTTTAGACTATGCTACAATTCCCCTTAACTAGACACTACAAATTGGAAGGATTTCACCTATAGTGGAAAAATATAAGCTAAATGCTTTGAAAATTACTACTGCTACTACTACTACTATTTATTATTATTATTATTATTATTATGGTTACTGATTGGCTATATCTAAGATTGGGTCACACTATGCATTTTAATTTATATCATCCTAAATAGGTAATTTCTTAATAATGTAATAATTGTCACACCCATATTTTTCCTTTTATAGAATAAAATTAGAAAATTTTACGAATTTCTTTTTGCAATCTCTAATAAAGGCAAGCCATATCATCATCCCTGTATCCACACAGATTTAGTTTCTTGGATTTTATGTATGAAAAGTTAGATTTTAAATGAAACTAGGAATCAAGAAAAAGGTAGAGAATGGTAAAACTTTATTTATTGTAGAGGCACCACAGTATATAAATTATATCTTTGAGGTCTAAGTTTAAAATTTACTTCACTGAATGCTGGCTTATCATCCCAACCTGGCTGAATGTGGCAGTATAGATGACACAGACCGAATCTATACCCTCCTCCCTTTGTACTGGATTATGAATTCAAAAAATATTAAAATGATGCTATGCTATTAAAATTATACAGGAGATTACAAAATATTCCATGAATTAAATTTATATAGATTTTTTTAAAAAACCTGAATATAGATAATTTGGAGCCCAACAGCAGCTAAGACATTTCCATGGTATTTTCATTTTCTTTCTTTCTTTCTTTCTTTCTTTCTTTCTTTCTTTCTTTCCTTACTTACTTATTTTAATATAATTTAGTGCCAGATTGGCTTCCATACAACACCCAATGTTCATTCCAACAAGTGCCCTCCTCAATGCCCATCACCTACTTTCCCCTCTTCTCCACCCCCATCCATGCTATTTTTCTTAGGTCATACTGTAAAGGTTATACTTTGAATACAAAAAACAAAAAACGAAAACCATTTTAACAGTCCACTGCAGTTTTTGCTCATAAATTAGTAATTCTACATTGAGACCTAAAAAGCAAATACCACTGTTCGAGACTGAAAATTGATTAGCATGGATGCAAATGTTAAAATCCCAGCTCTTCATGTACAAAATGTCTGAAGTTCATAGCACAAAAAGTAGGTAGGCTGAAAAAATAACTTTCAGTTTCACACTGCCCATGCTTAGAACACAAGGTTAGAGGCTGCTAGATCACCACCACTCAGATAACCAATTAAACCACATGCAGTATTGTCACCCGAAACACGAACTCTCGGGCAAACTTCACGCCAGTCAGAGTGGCTAAAATGAGCAAATCAGAAAACGTTAAATGCTGGCGAGGATGTGGAGAAACGGGCACCCTCCTACGCTGTTGGTGGGAATGTAAACTGGTACAGCCCCTCTGGAAAACAGTGTGGAGTTTCCTCAGAAAATTAACAATAGAACTTCCCTATGACCCAGCAATAGCACTGCTAGGAATTTACCCAAGGGATACAGAAATGCTGATGCATAGGAGCACATGTACCCCAATGTTCATAGCAGCACTCTCCACAATAGCTAAAATATGGAAAGAGCCTAAGTGTCCATCAACATACGAATGGATCAAGAAGATGTGGTTTATCTATACGATGGAATACTACATGGCAATGAGAAAGAATGAAACCTGGCCATGTGTAGCAACATGGATGCACCTNACACATGCAGTATCAAATGACAACAAGTAGTGATCTGTGTAAGACAAATAGAATCCCTTATGTTTCTAAGTGTTCACAGACGCTAAGACACACAGAAACCAGAGCTAGAAGGCAATTTAGAGAATCCTATTAACACACTCTTTAAAAAGATCAAATTGAGGACTATTGAGTCTGAATGACTTGCTAAAGTTTCAACAAACCCTTCCATTGAATCTAAGTGTTCTGACAAGTAACTCTTTCCACCGCAGAGGGCAATCTTGCAAGTCAGACCCCCTATGGTCTCTAAAGGCAAAACAGCCTGGAGTATTGAGGAAATCACCTAGATAATTAAATTCCAAACCATTTACAATAATAAAGTAAAATCTGAAGCTTTGAGAGTGGCTTTTCAATCTTAAAATTAAAATAAAATTTTGAAGAAATATAGCATTATGCTAAATGAAGCATATCATGGGAGAAAAAAGATATATATGTTTGTATTTCTTATACACACATCTATTTTTCTTATAAATATTTATATTTTATATTTATAAATATTTCTTATAAATCTATTTTATACATTATACTTTTTATATTTTTATATACATATACATATATAAATATATATGGAGAGAGAGACTATGTTTCCAAAATAAGAATCATTCTTTTTTAAAACCAGCTTTCTATACTTGTAAATATTAAAAACAAACAAACAAATAAACAAAACCCCATTTACTATTATAATCAATTAACATTCTGAGTCTTTTTATACTTTCTGGATCTACTTAGATTTAACTGCTCATTACCACCAGTCTTTTTACAACCTCTGAGCCCATCAGAGATACCCAGTGGGGCCTCCACAGTGGTGGAGGCAATATTAAGCAATATTGCCCCCTTATGACATTACTGTGGTTTAAGGAAAAATCTAGAAAATGCATCTGCCCTCTAGGCTTTTGTCACTGACTATTCATAAACATGTATAAAATCTTCTTATAACTACAGATAATTAGTCATAGGGAAATTTTAGAAATAATCTAGGAGATGTTAAATATGTTTATCACAAGAATCCTTCATCCAAAGAGAATCTTATTTTACATATAAATATGAATAACATAGAGACCACCATCTAAAAACCACCAGCCAAACCCAAAAGTCTCAATGAGCCATATTTTGCTTTCAATATTAATCTGCTGGTTTTGGCCCAAGAGCTTTTTGCATCTCCTCTAACACATATATGTCTGCCTCTGTATCATGTACTTATACTCTCATAATATAAGAAAGCAAGGAAAGTAAAAACACACAGACTTCCCTCAATATGACAGACCGTTATCGTAGAACAAAATCTTTGTGATTTTTATTAGTCAATTATAACAGGTGCTTAATCTTCATTTCTAGAAAATATACCTATATGTACTGGTAGATTCTTTTTTTTTTTTTATTTCTAGGAGAGAGAGAGAGAGACAGCGTGAACAGGGGAGGGTCAGAGAGAGAGGGAGACACAGACTCTGAAACAGGCTCCAGGCTCTGAGCTAGCTGTCAGCACAGAGCCCGACGCGGGGCTCGAACCCACGAACCGCGAGATCATGACCTAAGCGAAAGTCGGACGCTTAACCGACTAAGCCACCCAGGCGCCCCTGTACTGGTAGATTCTTGATCAAAGTTGTACATTACATGCTGTGGACACAGTTACCAGAAAAAGTTTTATTAATCTAGTAATCTTAGTTATCATTCACAGGAACTGGCCTTAAAAACCACTATGATTCACTGGATTAGTCCCATATTATCTAAACTGTGTTGTACAAAAAAACTTCTTGAAGAAATGTTTATTGGGTCATCCATTCCCCCACAAAGAAAAATGCCCAATGAAACATAATTTTTAAAATATTGAATTTTTCACTCCCTCAGGAAGATTTACAAAATCATTAGCATATCACAGGCCTGACAATTCCTGCAGCAAAGAAACCTATTTTCCATCTTTAACACAATTTCCAATGTGATTTGAGCAGAAATATGTTGATTACAGGGTCCACATTTACATTCTACAGAACAGTGTTCTCTTCAGCAACTATTATTTTATCCCACACCACATGAAATGACATTCTCACAGCAAATTTTGGTGCCCAGGGCCAAAACAAAAGAAAGATTCAGAAATAAAAACTCATTCAACAGCACAATTAAATATGCCTTCATACTAATGAATTATCTGCAGAATGTTTAATAGCATTAAAAGGAATATAACACAATCAATCCTGGTCCTCATACACTCAGTTCTTCCCATTCTTTTTTTTTTTTTTTCTTCTAGTATGTGTAGTCACCAATGGTGAGAAATCATGCTTGGAGAAGAACACTTAGCTATGTCCACTCCTGCAATAACTCTAGCACCACACAAAGATTCTTGATCTATAGTTTTGGAATCACTGGTATAGATCACAGAAATGGCACTGTTTTCTATAACTCAGATGTTTTGTTTAGTTTTGTTTCATTTTGTTTGTTTTTTTTTTTCTGTGACAAGTCCACAGGAATCCTCACATATTGTTCATTTTATGTACAAATCAAGGAATCTCTGCAATAAACAACTCCCAAATAAAGGAATCCCTGCAATAAAACAAATAGAAGATACAGCTTTACCACAAGGGTCATTTGCTACACAAATTCATTAACTAAAACAACTTCTACAGAATAGGCCTTGGGCTCTGTAACCATTCTAGTCTACTTGCCACCTGATATTTGGACTTAACTCTTGGATGGATTTTTAGAGTCACCATGATTGGAAAATCAGTAGTATTACATTAAATTGCCCAAGTTGTTAATTCTTTTAATAGAAATTTTGGTTTGCATAAACTGACACAGGCACACACACAGAGACATGTAGCAGTGGGTGACACAGACAATTTTGTTTCTACTACTCATTAAAGTTACCAGCTGGTAAGTCTTATTCAAAAAGTTAAAGTTAAAAAGAACAGGGATGTTTATGCTGAACTAAGTAACAAATATTTTATATACAAACACATATATATTGTGGCACCTGGGTGGCTCAGTCGGTTAAGTGTCTGACTTCGGCTTAGGTCATGATCTCACCGATCATACGTTTGAGCCCCGCATCAGGCTCTGTGCTGACAGCCAGCTCAGAGCCTGGAGCCTGTTTCAGATTCTGTACCTCCCTCTCTCTCTTTGACCTTCTCCTGCTCACGCTGTCTCTCTCTCTCTCTCAGAAATAAATTAAAAAAAAACATTAAAAATTTTTTAAAAAATTAAAAATAAAACTAAATTAAAAAACAAACACATATATATCATATATACACATATATCAAACATGAACAGGATTATATAGCTTTAAATCAGTAGATATTCTTATCCTTTAAAGTCAATCCAAAATAAAATAAATGTATTTCATGTCATGAATCATAGCATGTGGATTTAGCAAATATTTAACATAAAAGCAATTATTTCATTGTAAAACTAGGGTAACTGGGATAAAATACAATAATGTTGGATTCAATAGAATCCACTTCCTCTTTCTGATTGACTGCAGTGCACAAATTAGGGCATTTAAAGAGCTGTGACATTCTCACATGTTAATTTTGTTCCCCTTCACCTGAAATGTCAGATCTATGCACTCTAAAATTTTTGTTAGTGGTATTAATGTTTCCTTGTGATGCTTAAGTTTGACTGAAAAATGTTCTAAAGTTTCTCTTTAGAAACGGGTGCCTGGGTGGCTCAGTTAAGTGTCTGACTTTGGCTCAGGTCATGATCTCACAATTTATGAGTTTGGCCCCACCTCAGGCTCTGTGCTGACAGCTCAGAGCCTGAACCCTGTTTGGACTCTGTGTCTCCCTCTCTCTCTGTCCCTCTACCCCTACCTCAAAAATAAAATAAACACTAAAAAAAAAAAAGAAAGAAAGAAAAATGAAAAGAGGGATATATGAATTTATGCTTGCAAATGACTTCTACTACTTGGTGTGGTCTCCTGATAAGGAATAAAAGAATTCTACATCACCAGCCAGAGAAATCAAAACCTTGACTCTCCATTGAACTGATGGAACTGAGGAAATTGCCAAGAGGTGAGACCTATTTCAGTCTTAGTGCTCCAAATTTTGCAACTAAAGAACCTTTTTAATGGCTGGCATAAATGGCCCAGAAGTAAACTGCTGGAAAGCTAGTAAACAATAACCACTGCAGCCTCACTGCACTACTGAGTGGCCATCAGGAAGGAAAGGCAAAGCTCAATGAATCCTACATAAAAACAATCAAATTTTCTGTGGCATATAGAAAACTGAATCCACATATACTTGACTAGTAGACATGAAACTCTGAGTGCAAAAAAGACAACAATGATTGGTGTTTAGATTATCCACACCAACACTTACAATACTTTACTCTCCTTTCTACTTTGAAATCAGCATAAAATCTCTTAAGTAAAAAGGGTAACAGCTATAAAATAGCAGCTGACAGTACTGTGTTGTGTACAATTATACAAATTCTGATTAAATTAAGTCCCCTAAGGTAAAATCTCCACATCACATTTAGCCAATAGAAGCTTCTTCTTGGCCATAAGCCCAAATGCTGAGTTACAAAATTATTTCATGGAAAGCTACATATCTATTTACTTATGTACTTATATATTCATTCATTCATTCATTCTTCATTCTTCCTTCATTCATATACTTTCTTTCAACAAATGTCTAATGGGTGCCTCTCAAGTGTCAGGCCATGCATGGACTGTCCATAGACACAATTATGCTTTATGGAACTTATAGTCTAATGGAAAAGAAATGAAGGAGAAAGACTTTAAACAAATAAATATACCCTAATCATATGTGACACTGTAATAAGTGTTATAAGTAAAGAATAAGATTTCATGGAAAACTAGAATGGGAAGATTGAATTTAGACAACAATGAAAGTCACAGAAGAAGCTAAAATCACATATGCTCCAAACAGATCATATTTTGCTGCTCCGTAGCATAAGGTAGAAACACCAAAGAAGCAGGACCAAGTGCCAGCTTTGCCATGTATTAAGTTAATGCTATTCCTAAGATTGTTTTCTCTTCTGAAAAGTGGGGATGAGGTTAACACCTGTATTATCTACTTTACCAAGTTCATCACCAGGTTTGAGGATCAAATACACCAAAATACTTGAAGTATGTCATAAACTGCAAAATGGTATAAAGCTTTTAGTTATTTCCCTAAGTTACATCTCAACATGTACTATACAATTATTTAAAGGATTCCAAATGGTTGATAGGCTTCTTATGCAATAACAGTATGTATGATACAATACAGAACCCATATGAGAAAGAAAGATTCTGCTACCAACAGAAGAAAACAAGAGTCATAATAGTAAAGTCAAAATTTGAATCCATATTGCTTTACTCACAAAAATCGGAAAAATCTTTATATGTAAATAAGCATATTTTCATTATCAATTCAAGCCAAATACTTCTATGTGCAACACGTTATACAAACCCTGAACCAGGCACACACTCAAACAATAGGTGGTTCACAACAGGATAATATGTATAAGATCCATCTTTTAAGAGTTGTAACAACATAAGCTTTACAACCTCCCTGAGGGAAAACACAGAAAGCATTCTCTTTGCATTCTCAATTCCTTCCAATATTAAACACAAACCTCCCTTCATAAAAAGCATGTTATGTAAGGTATTATTTTCATCCATCTCTGAAGTTCATTATATGCTTTCTTATCAGTGCCCCAGCATTGATGTATGATCATAACTTATGCATGAAACATACTGTCAGTGAAAAGTAATGTCCTCAATAAACAGCCTTACCTCCAAAATGCAGCAACCTGGAATCAAATGCCAACACACTCTGTGGACCCTTCTCCTGGAGTGCCTTCCATATAAGCAGTTTTCCAATCCCAACTGGGTCAGAGAAATACTTTTTCCTTTCTGCTGAGTCATTCCCCAGCTTACTTTGTAATAAGAACATTAGCACATTTCCAACCTTTAAATGCTAATAACAATTAATATGCAAACTCTAAATATGGCCCAGGCCTCTAGAAAAAATCAGTTAATGATAGCTTTCTACCATGTGTTTGTATAGCTGTGATTGTCTTTACCATGATTTTCTCTGTAGAGCTAAGCCCTTTGTGACAACACTTTGCAATCAATTCTGTAGGCATGCTATGGGCATCTGGAAAGCCTGGAACTAATTTACTGAGTGTTAAGTGACTTGCCTAAGGTTAGATGTTCCCATAGGCCCAAAAACAGAACCCAAACTCCAATCCATTAGGCTTTTTTCTGCACACTACCTGGACTCCTGGGATTCAGTTCTTCCACCTGAGATTCTAGCAAGGTGGTGAACACTGGACTCAAGTTCACCATTCGCTATTGGCAAAAAAACCTCTAGACTCTGAAAGGTAGGAGGGGGAATTGATTAACATAAATTGGATCAAAAAGGCCTAAAAGCTGAATTCTCCAGACCTTGGATCCCACTCTTTCTGGAAAGGAGAAAGACAAAGTGATAGTGCAAACGTTTGTGTGCAAGTGTGTGTATGCATGGTTTTGTACTTGAATGAGACTGTATGCATTTTACAGGGAGGCAGCTCCAAAGCTGCTTTTTGAGATGTACCAAAACTACGTCATCTACAGTACTTATTTCACACTTAAACATAAAAAGAAAATGCAGCAAACAAGAAAGGAATACAATAGAACTAGAATAATGGATGAATATGCATCTCATAAAAGCTAAGGATACAGATTATATGTTACTTAAAAGAAACTCATGACCAAAAAAATTAAATTTACATGTATGATATCAGAAAAAAGCTAATCCTGTGGTTACATTTTCATTAGGAATAAGTTATTTTTTAATGCATTGATTAAGTTTAAAGTAATAACAAAATACAAGATAAATCATGAAAATTACTATTTATACTACTAGAGTTTGAATCTAGTGTTACATACTCAATACTTTAAAGTTAATTAATTAAAAATTAAGTATGTGTAGTTTCTCCTCTAAATTAATAATTCTAATAATGGCTTATTCTGATAAAAAAGAGCTCATGACTATTTTAAAATACTGTTTCCATTTTTAAATTTTTTTTTAATTTTTTTTTTAATGTTTTATTTATTTCTAGGAGAGAGAGACAGCGTGAGCAGGGGAGGGACAGAGAGAGAGGGAGTCACAGACTGAAACAGGCTCCAGGCTCCGAGCTGGCAGTCAGCACAGAGCCCGACGCGGGGCTCGAACCCACAAACCGCGAGATCATGACCTAAGCGAAAGTCGGAAAGTCGGACGCTTAACCGACTAAGCCACCCAGGCGCCCCTAAATTTATTTTTAAGAGTTATAGAACTACTTAATTCTCTGAGTAAAAATACTGTTTTGAAAATAAAATTTTCTAGTTATTCTATGTCTTTAATATTTCTTTATGTTTCTTATACTTTTGTTTATTCATATATCATTATTCATACACCATTTATTCATCGCTCCATCTACCTATTCAACACATATTTATTATACACTAGGACCAATGCTTAGGTATCAGAATTATAACAAATACATATAAAAATTTTCAGTAAACAGTATTCTTTCACATATGCAGTGTCACTTACAGAAATATGTAGGCTAAATCTAAATAATTACTTAACCATACATAATCTTAAAAAAGATATAAGAAATTTTAAAACAAAGGGTAAGAAAAACAAATGAAGTTATATAAGGCAAAATGGTATTCATTTGACTGCTGTTGAATCAGCTAATTTTTTTTTTTTTTAAAGTGCATGAGAAGAAGAATTGGAAGACTAGGAAAAATGGAAATGTAGAATATGTTATCCATGAAACAAGTTATGGCAAAAAGATTGTTAAATAGTAAAATACTCAAATTCATTCTTAGAAGGTCTCTACAAAATACTAAAAAGCATGATGATGTACATGTGCATATATACAAAAAGTCTATTTATTTGTTTATTTGAGGACAGAGGCACCTCTGTTCTTTGGAGGCACCATCTATAGGCACTCCCAGTAAATAAAGATTGTGCTTTGCAACTGTTAAAATGTAACAATATTACTATTATGTAGTGTATGGTATTATTCTTTACAATCACTCCCAAAAGCTCATGAACAGGCACTTATTTGTCCCAACTTGAGATACACAAGTTTTATATATTCTTATTTGAAACATCAATAACAATTTTACTTCACTAAATATATGTTTTCAAAAATATGTTGAAATCCCAAGAAAAAATATTCAAGAATATATGAAAAATATATTTCAAAAATATATGAAAACCCAAGAAAAAATATTAAAGGAATAAAACTTCCATGATTATTTATCCTTAATTTCCCTCTAAATTTTTCTTTTGCTGCAACATTCTCACTCTTCTATCTAAATTTATATTTCAGCCAAAAGATTAATCTGAAACCACATCTCAAATCATGTCAATCACCTGTTTAAAACACTTATGGGGCTACTTGACAATCAGCATTTGAAATCGGCAGGGCAGACCAGAAGGTAAGTGAACAGAGCTTTGTATTACTTTTCCAATTTTATCTTCTGAATCTCTACTTCACATCTCTATCTTGCTTATCTATCCATCCATACCTTTGCCATTTTTCTTCCCTAATCTAGAACACCCTCCTCCAACCATGCCAGTTGCAATTCTACTCCCCTTACCTATCCAAGAAACTTCCCGTGTCAGAAATAATATCTCTCCCTCTTCCCCAATCTTTCCCTCCTTCTCTCCTCCTCCTACCCTCTCTCTCTTCTGTATGTTCCTTTCTTTTGTTTCTCTAATGAGACTGACCATATCTTACTTTTTTATATGAGCATTTGACGTATCTCCTCTAATAGCTACAAAACCTTTAAAACAAGACCATTTCTTATTTAGTTTCATTACCTCAGAAAACCTACTCTTGTGTGGCTAGTAACGTGATTAAGGAAGCTCATAAATATAATTCATATTTTTAAATAACATGATTGAATGATGTTTCTAATCTTATGCTGGCATTTCTCTGCTCTTTTCTTATAAAATGTGACCTCCAAAATGATAATTAACCATTTCTGTATTTGAAGTTTCTTTAATAATAGATCAAATATCATAACTGTAACCATGAGTAAACATGTTAAGGGAAATCATATTTTTCCAGAATATGATTTTACTCAGTCCACTTGTTGAAGATATTTCAAATGTGAAGCAGTCCCATCTGTCCAATAGCCTTCAATCTTCAATCCTATCAATTCCCAATATTCAGTTACAATAAACTTGTTTAGAGAGCCACAAAAATTACCATCATGAAAATGCAAAAAAAAAAATACACACAAGTTTACTATGGCTATGTTATGCAAAATTATTGGTTTTGGTATATAAACTAAATTAAAGATTATTCAGCATAATGGCTTATATCTTCAATTTGTCTTTCTATTACTGGATCCAGAGAAAATTGGAACACTTCAATTTATGGTGCATGAATTAGGCAACTATTGATGAAGTTTTTACGGGTGCCAAGTATCAGCATGATGACAACTGGATAACTAAGTTTAAAAATTAACTCAAAGAAAATGTGCAATGGTCTGCAAGAACAGTCTCCTTATTCATCTGGTTGTTTTAATATTGTATAGAGTTTTTAAAGGGCCACATCAAGGGTGCTTGGGTGGCTCAGTTGGTTAGGTTAAGCATCTGACTTCAGCTTAGGTCATGATCTCATGGTTGGTGGGTTCCAGCAGGTCAGCACGGAGCCTGGAGCCTGCTTAGGGTTCTCTGTCTCCCTCTCTCTCTCTGCCCCCCCACTCATGCTTTGTTTCCCTCTGTCTCAATAATAAATAAACACAAAAATTTTAAAAAGCGCCACATCAATATGTCTTCTCTTTCATTTGACATCCACTATAATGATTTTGATATAATAATCCACTAATTATTCAATTATTTTGTGTAAAGAATTGTCTCTAGAGGATGTCAAATTCTCAATTGAGAACATCACAGGTTATATCAGCTTGTTCCTTTAAGATCATAAAGCATACCTTATGGACAGGAATATTTTTACAAAATTATAAAAAAAGTAAAACATATGTAATGTTAAATTGTAATATTAGATATGTTTTACTTAAAATCATATTACTTCCGTGTTTTTGCTAACATTTCATTATTATGACGCCTTGTCCAAAAAATGTCCTTACTGGTATACATTGAAAGAAAAGTACATTCCTTTAAAATCACATATGATAACTTATAAACTTTAGGTTAGGGAGTGAAAATTTGATGAAATTAATTTTGTATGGTCAAAGATTTCTTCCTACAAAATACACAGTAGTATATATTTTTAAACATATCTTGCTAAACAGTCTATGTAGTTTATTTTTAAATAAACTAATCCATTATGATGCTTCCCAAAATACTGTCCACAAAATAGTTGCTTCCACTCCATGGTTGGATCAGAATCTCTTGGAGTTAGGAACCTGGAAGTACGCATTAAAACAAGTTTTCTCAGGTACACCGGACTTGAGAAACCTACTGGGTCTATCTGAAACCATGCCTCATTATATTCTTAATGTTACGTTAGAAAGAAGAGTCGCCAAATGGTTTTTCCCAAAAAATATTCCTTTCAAATGCTCATTCTTAGAATTTCTAAAGTGCCACTAAATAGAAAATTAAATCTGTTTCCAAATCCCAGAATATTTCAGCTCAATTAACAAATGAAATGGGTCCTTTTTCTCCTTATTTCCTGTTGTCCTAAAATGTCCTGAGCAAAAAAGCCTGTGACATCCCCTTGGCACCTCAGGACACGGACCTCCGCTTTCCACAGGTTACAATACTGAATCCCGTCCACATTAACATAGCTCGAAGTGACACTGGGCTCACTAGCCTTTGACTCTCCGGGCAGAGCTGCCCCTTCGAGAGACCGCCTGCTGCCTGGGCCCTCCAGTTTTCAGAGCCACCCGGGCTCCGTCAGCACCTCCGACAGCGACTGGCGGAGCGGGATTCCGGGTTTCACTGTCCAGGAGCCTGTCTTTAGATAAAAGCCACTGAGACCAAGGAAACTGACCTGAGACACCCTAGAATACACACACCACTGCCCCTCGTTCTCTCCAGCTGCCAGCATCTCTTTCAAAAAACAACAAAGGAAACCTTAAGTACCTCTTACCTAGAATATGAGCCACCCCCACAACTCGCCTCTCTTCCCCGGCTCCCCAGCGCCTGTTGCTAAGGAGGCGAGACTTGGGAAGCCTTAGGACCAGGTGACAGACTGTTGGAGGAGCTGGGAGCACGAGGGCTGCGGTGAAAGCCAAGCGCTAGGCCGGTCCAGGACCCCTTCCTTCCGCAGGAAGGGTGCGCCCTCCGCACGGCACCGACGCCAACTGCGCCCCCCGCGCACACCATGCGGGTGGAGGGAGCCGCACGAACGAGAGGCTGGCTCCGGGAGAGCCGCTCCCTCTGCGGGCCAGGGAAGCTCGGCCCCGGCAGAGAAGGCCTCTGGCCCAGTACTGTGGGCCCAGGCAGTGGGACAGGGGCTCCGGGACAGCCCTGGGGAGGGCAGGCACTCACCATGTTGACTTCGGAAACCATGTCAATGCTGGCGATGTCGATGTTCATCCCCACGCAGACCGGGGGACCTGCGGAAAGAGCACGACACAGTCATCAGGAAAGCTCGGGCACGGGGTGCGGGTGTCACTGAGGAAAGAGGTGCCCACCCGAGGAGGGGCAGCAGGTGAANCCCTTGGCGCTCCCTCCCGCCTCCGCGGCTGCGGAGCAGGACCTGGAGCCCGGCCGGGAACAGCAAGTAGTAGCCGCGGCTGCGCGGCTCTGAACAGGGCCGGGCTTGGCCGCGAAGCCAACTCCGCGGTTCTCCCCGAGACCGGGCGAAAGAGGGGACCGAAGGAGACACGGGCAGCGGCGGTGAGGGAAACGCCATCCGCTTCCCCCCGCCCTTTTCCTGGTCCGACCCCCTCAACGACCCCCGCCCAGCTGCGACGCAGGCCGAGAAACGGTGGGTGCTGTACAGTGCCTGAGCCCGCTGGTCTGAGTGCTACAGAGTCTGGAAGGAGGCTGCG
The DNA here is from genome assembly GCF_008692635.1 of Crocuta crocuta. Taxonomy (NCBI): domain Eukaryota; kingdom Metazoa; phylum Chordata; class Mammalia; order Carnivora; family Hyaenidae; genus Crocuta; species Crocuta crocuta. The sequence continues at coordinate 248,088 of NW_027533098.1, forward strand.
AGTCAGGGGAAAACCCCCACCTCACCTGCGAGGCTCAGACCCTCGAATCCCCAGAGTCCAGGAGAGCCAGATGGGCAGCAGGAGAGCCGGGAGCCTGGAGCACATGGCGTTGCTCCTCCGACCGAATCTGGGTGGGATCCGCTCTCCCGCACAGCCACGGAGCATTCAAAGAGCGACGCGGGGATCCCCGCCCCTGCCCCCACCCACGGGCTTTCCCTTCTGACCCATCATCCAGCCCCTTGCATGGCGGCCGGGTTAATTATTTATGCACCATAAGAGCGTTTAAAAAAAAATCGGTACGTTAAACTATTTCTCTCACTTCATCCCTGAACATTTCGTATGAGCAATGGCCCCTCCCTGCTCATATAAATACATTTATAATGAATGGTAAAAAGAGGCCTGATTATGTACACCTTATTAGCAGTAAAGTAATAAGTAAATTGGAGTCTGAATCAGACCTGGAGACCCTGGACTGTGTTATTCCAGGGTTGGGAAAATAACTTGCCTTTTCTGGTGCAAGCTGGAGCTGTCCGTGGTTCTTAACATAAAACCTGGTTTTCCCTGTGACAGGCTTCCATCCTTTGGTTCTCATTAGCTAAGAAAGAGACCAATGTACACCACAGTCCACCCTGCCTTATGTGTCATCACCGTGTGATGTCTGTTCATCATGACCACAGGTTGCAAATTTTTCTTTAGTGAATAATCGTCAATAAAGTTTCCCTGTGCCTCAGACTTAAAATATTGAGGAAGATGGTTACACAATCCTACTTGTGGTTAACCAACAAAACCTACAATCAAGTTCACTTTTGTGCTTGATAGGCTTTCTTGAGCCATTTCAGGACTTAATGAATGGCTAATAATAGATACCTGCTTTTCTGTATTGACATTTTTTTCTATAAAGATTAAGATTTTCTTTTCTACTGTCAAGACTTTATTGTAGATAAATAGCTAAATCTAGGCCTTTATTCTCAAGTTGGCATGTTTCTGTGCATTAATTTTAAATATCATTGCTTTTTAAAAAATCAGCAATTTTATTTTTGGAACAGAAAATGTGACTGCAGTACCTGAAAAGTTGATATTAAGATAGGATAAGAGATAAATATAGCTCCCTAATTGTTTTCTGGAAAAGTCTGTTCACAACTACTTTTGTATTCTGTGTCCTGTTAATGTACAATGGAATTATAAGGGAAATGAATTCTACGTTATCATACCTTCCCCTCTGCATTCATGTTTCAAGCTATGTCTCTTATTTGCATATACTTCTTAGAGAAATGCCCTGCCAGGGATCACAGCTATAGAAAGTAAACAATGAGAATAATGTGTTTGAGTAAAGCCAATAACATAGTAAGTATTATCCCCCTTTCTACTATTCTTATGTTCTAAAATTTGTAAAACCACATTACAGATGTTAACTGTGTACCACTTCAGATCTTGGCTTCAAGTAGTCTCTGAGGTTTTTGGCCTTATTTTTCACCCCAGTTGCTACTTTAGCACTCAGATCCACAAGAGCTCTGATCAGCTTTACATGAGAACACATTTGCATCCATCACCTCGTGTCCACATTTCCTTGTCTCTCACCTACCACTTTCAAGTATCTCACTTGACAGTGAGGTCCAAGATGCTACAGGACTTGCTCAATTCTTACATATGTGCAATCTGAAGTTGCAGGAGAGTTAGCCATTCATGGGTGGAATTTTGATGAAAGGGAAGTGGGAGCCAGGTAGATACATAATTTTCCCATAACTGCACCTAAGAAATATCTTGAGATACAGCAGGAGCTCCTATGTGATCTCTCTTCTTCCATGCCTTCACTCTTGTTTCCATCAGTATTACATGCTCTTGTAAACTGTGGCATTTAAATTTTGCCCCAATAGGTTTTCTGGGGAACCCAGGCTAAGTCATTACCAATTGGCAAATTACTAAAAATATCACCTAAAATGATATGAAGACAAAATCAAAGAGAAATATTGTGGTGAGTGCATACAGGTGTAATAATGTACAGGGGTTATAAGATGCATCATAATTGCTCCCCAGCTTGCACTAACATAAGCAGCAAAAGCCGGACATGCAGCCCCTGGACCCACCCTCCTGCATCATCTCCCTCTCACAGAGCCATTTTGGAGGATTGGATGATCACTGAACCCCAACCACCTCCATCCTTTGACTCTACTTGCCAGGATTCCTGAACCCAAGAATAGTTCCATATCTTTACTAGATGGTGTTAGTGTATTAACCAAACCAGCAGGAAGTTATTGATTCACTTTTCACCTTATTTGCTACTGAAAGAGAGAAAGGAGATGGGGTTGCACAGTGGGTAAATTTTCATGTCAGAAGAAAAAGGAGAGGAATGACATCTTTTTTTCCATAGTAAAGTGGTTATAAACAGGCTGGAATAATATTTAGGGGGTCTGTAATGTAGGAGCATCACATGATTACTTTACCTCCTCCATATTTGTGCCTTTTGACTGACCCATATGCCTTTCACCAAACTGTCTTTTGTTCAGTCATATTTGCCTTTTACTTATAGAGAATCAATTTGGTTTTTTAAACAGTATAAAATCTTCTGATGGCATATTTTAAAGCTCTAGGAAAAATTACTCAAATAATTGGACATATAACTTATGAAATAAGGTGTTAAATGTATAGTTATATGAGTCTTGACAAATGTATAAACAAGTGTTCATTCTCATCACTCCCAAAATACTTAAACCTACATGTCATTCCTAGGCTTATTGACAAGCACTGACCTAAGTTCCATCATTACAGATTTTTTTTTTTTTTTTTTTTTTGCCTAGCATTCCATATAAGTGGAGTTATGTGATATATGTTATTTTACATTTGGGTTCTTTCTTTTACTACACTGTTTCTGATATCTATACGTGCTGTTGTTGCAGACCCATAGTTTCTTTCCCTCTTTTTTTAAAAGTTTATTTATTTATTTTGAGATACAGCAAGAGAGAGGGGCAAAGAGAGGAGAGAGAATTGAGGAGCTTGATCCCATGAACTATGAGATCATGACCTGGGCTGAAATCAAGAGGTAGATGCTCAAATGACTGAGCCACTCAGGCACCGCTATAGTTTGTTTCTCTTGGCTCCTGAGTATGTCCCATTGTATAGCTATCCCACAACTTATTTATCTATTCATCCTTACTGAACCTTTCTAGTTTGGACTATTATAGCTAAAAGGTCATATACAGGTCTTTGTATGGATATATGGTTTAATTTCTCTAGGGCAAATACCAGGGGTATAATACTTAAATTGTAGATAAGCTAATGTTTAGCTTTATAAGGACTACCAAAATATTTTCCAAAATAATTGAGCATTTTACATTTCAACAGCAATGCATGCAAATTGAAGCTGTTCCACATCTTTTCCATCTATTTTAGTAGGTGTATAGTTGTATGTCATTGTGATTTTAATTTGCATTTGCCTGATTACATGTAAGTACACAAACAAGCATACTTAATTTCATAGTGACAACTCATATCTTCTTTTTGAATATGTAAGATTTTTTCCACTTTTAAATTATATTCCTTGTCTTTCTTTAATTGAGATGTAAGAGTTCTTTATAGATAAAAGTCGTTTGTCAGATATATGTAATATGAATATTTTCTCCCAGTCCATGGTCTTGCTGTTACATTTCTTTGATAGTATTTTTCAAAGAAAAGAAGAATATAATTTAGATGAAGTTCAATTTATAAACTTTCTCCCTTTTGGTTCACATTTTTGGTATTCTACCTAAGGAATATTTGCCTACTCAAAAGTTATGATTTTGGGGGCACCTGTGTGGCTAATTTGGTTAAGTGTCCAACTTTGGCTCAGATAGCGATCTTGTGGTTGGTAAGTTCAAGCTCAGCATCCACCTCTCTGTTGTCAGCTCAGAGTCTACTGCAGATCTTATATCCCTCTCTCTGCCTCCACCCCACTCATGCACACTTTCTCTTTCAAAAATAAACATTTTTTTAAAAAGGTAAGATTTTTTTCTGTGCTTTCTTTAAGAAGTTAGCAATAATATTTACATCTGTAATATACTTATAACTATTTTCTATGGATGATGTGGATAAGGGTCAAGTTTCTTTCATTCTATATGGTTGTCTAGTTGTTTCAGCATGATTTGTTGAAAATATTATTATTTCCCCCATTGAGTTTGTCTTATATTTATATTGCACATCAACTGATCTTATATGTGTGGACATATTTTTGAATTCTAGTTTATTTAGCTATTTCATTGACCTGTATGCGTATCCTTTCACCACTTCCATACTGCTTTGATTAATGTAGCTATAAAGTAAATATAGAAATCAGGTATCACAAGTCATACAATTTTGTTTTTCTTCCTCAAAATTGCTTTTGACTACCTAAGATATTTGCATTTTTATAGACATTTTAGAATTATCTTATTAATTTCCAAAGAGAAGACTCATGGGATTTTAATTTGTGTTCTATAAAATCTACAGAGGAATTTAGGAGAAAATATTGACAATATTGAAACTTCCAATCTATGAAAATTCTATATCTTTCAATTTATTTAGACAATCTTCAGTTTTTCACAAAAATATTTTGTAATTTTCAGTGCAAAGGTATTCATTTGATTCACTAGACTTATCTCTACGTATTTCATACTTTATGCTATTATAAATGCTATTTTTAGTACTTCATTTTTCCATTGTTTATTGATAATAATAGAAATATAATTGATTTTTATATATTGAAATTGCACCCTAAAACTTTGCTCAATGCACTCATTATTTTAATAAAATTAATTTTTGTAAATTCTTTCTTTTTTTTCATCTTTGTGAAAGTTAAGTCTTAAGAGTAGGAGAGTACAAAGTATGCATCTATCATAGAGTAGAATACTTTTAAGACTCTGGCCTAGGGTGCCAGAGCTCAGGCAATATGAAGAGGGCATGAGGTTTCAAGGCTGGAGTGGGTGAGAAAGGTGTGTTTTTAGGTTAAAGCTTAGTTTGGAAGTCATAGCCAAAGCAAAGTAAGGAGAGTATCTCTGGGCTGGGATACCCTACCATGGGTGTCAAGGCCCATGGAAGATAAGGAGGGCAAAGATGTGGACAAAGCAGCTCATGTTTGAAATCAGAGGCAAAGCAAGGTAAAGTCATATCTCAATGGAGTTTGATCTACTGTGGTAGTCTGGGTCTCAGAGGGTGAGAATAGTGTCCAGGAATTGGATGTGAGGCTCTAACCCCAAGCAGAATGAGGAGTGCATCCATAAAATGTGGGTTAGCCTAGAATAAAGAGAGCCCAAGAAGTGTTAGGAAAGCATTCCCTACATGGGCATGTGCAAGGTGAAAAAATGATGTGGGTAACTATGTGCTGGGGAGACCTGTCATGGAAACTCAGAGCTTCAGAAAAGTGAGGAGGACTGCTGTGCACTGGGATGGCCCAAAATAGGATTCAGAAAATGAACAGGGAAAATGAACAGGGAAAGGAGAATGAATTGCAGGAAATTTGGATAGGGGCACCAGTGGGAGATTGGCTACATAGTGGGACATTGATCAAATGAGTAACGATATTTAGGGTAATGGAAACTAGGTTTCTCTTTGTTGGAAATGGGAGTTACAAACACTAAGAAGGGAGAAACAATCCCTATGATGTGAGACTGAAAATGAAAGCATTAGTGTGAACTAACAATTTTCAAAATATATAGATAAATACAAATATAAACACACATATATTTGTTTACTGTATACATACATATATTCTTTAGTTATATCCATCAAGAAGACCTGGGAACAGTGACAGTACAATAGCAATCAGCATCCCCTGCTCCTGGATATTGGCTTATAATGATTTTCTACTGAAAGAAATTCCATGGTTCTTTGGAAAAATGGATAGTTCTTGAGCTGGACAGGGAAAGTGTAAGGAGATACTGGAAATAGCTTCTGCCAGAAAATCAGGAAGTATTGAGGGAATGATAGATGTTAGAGACACAGAATTTAGCTTGAATGTGTTTGTGTTTCCAATTCTGGGAAAATTTTGAATAATGAACTACAACCCACAGAAGAAAATAGAAAAAATTGATTTGATACACATTGTCCGATCACATTGGTATATTTACATAGCTTTTAAGTATGTCCCCAATAAAATACTAATGCTAAGTAGAAGCTTGATAGTACAGCTTGCAGATAGAACATTGATTAAGTGATTAATATGAATAAAGAATGGAATAAACCAAAATAATTTCCTCACAATACATTAAGAATAATATTGTATCCATAAAATACCTAGAAATAAACCTAACCAAAGATATGAGAACTGTATGATGAAAACTATAGAAAACTTATGAAAGAAATTGAAGAAGACACACAAAAAATGGAAAAACATTCCATGCTCATGGGTCGGAAGAATAAATATAGTTAAAATGTCATTACTACCCAAAGCAATCTACACCTTCAATACAATCCCAATCAAAATTGCACCAGCATTCTTCTCAAAATTAGAACAAACTATCCTAAAATTTGTTTGGAGCCACAAAAGGCCCCGAATAGCCAAAGTAATCTTGAAGAAGAAAACCAAAATGGGAGGCATCACCATCCCAGACTTTAGCCTCTACTACAAAGCTGTCATCATCAAGACAGTATGGTATTGGCACAAAAACAGACACATAGACCAATGGAATAAAATGGAGAACTCAGATTTGGACCCAAAAAGTACAGCCAATTAATCTTTGACAAAGCAGAAAAGAGTATCCAATGGAAAAAGGACAGCCTCTTTAACAGATGGTGTTGGGAGAACTGGACAGCAACATGCAGAAGAATTAAACTAGATTATTTGCTCACAACATACACAAAAATAAACTCAAAATGGATAAAGGACCTGAATGTGAGACAGGAGACCATCAAAATCCTAGAGGAGAAAGCAGGAAACAACATCCTGGACATCATCTGCAGCAACCTCTTACTTGACACATCCCCAAAGACTAGGGAATCAAGAGCAAACATGAACTATTGGGACCTCATCAAGATTAAAAGCTTCTGCACAGCAAAGGAAACAATCCATAAAACTAATAGGCAACCGATAGAATGGAAGAAGGTAGTTGCAAATGACATATGAAATAAAGGGCTAGAATTCAAAATCTATAAGGAACTCACCAAACTCCACACCCGAAAAACAAATAATCCAGTGAAGAAATGGGCAGAAGATATGAACAGACACTTCTTCAACAAGGACATCCAGATGGCCAACAGACACATGAAACGATGCTCAGCTACCCTCCTCATCAGGGAAATACAAATGAAAAGCACACTGAGATATCACCTCACGCCAGTCAGAATGGCTAAAATGAGCAAATGAGAGGACTCTAGACCCTGGCAAGGATGTGAAGAAATGGGCACTCTCCTACACTGTTGGTGGGAATGTAAACTGGTGCAACCCCTCTGGAAAACAGTGTGGAGGTTCCTCAAAAAAATGAACAATAGAACTCCCCCATGACCCAGCAATAGCACTGCTAGAAATTTACCCGAGGAATACAGGAGTGCTGATACATAGGGGCACATGTACCCCAATGTTCATAGCAGCACTCTCAACAATAGCCAAAACATGGAAAGAGCCTAAGTGTCCATCAACTGTCGAATGGATCAAGAAGATGTGGTTTATCTATACAATGGAATACTACATGGCAATGAGAAACAATGAAATCTGGCCATGTGTAGCAACATGGATGGACCTTGAGGGTGTTATGCTGAGCGAAATAAGTCAGGCAGAGAAAGACAGATACCATATGTTTGCACATATAGGAGGATTAGGAGGAACTTAATGGAGGACCATTGGGGAGAAGAAGGAGAAAAATAGTGGGGGAGAGGGAGGGAGGCAAACCATGAGAGATTCTTGAATATTGAGAACAAACTGAGGGCAGATGGGGGGGGAGGAGGAGGGGTGATGGGCATGGAGGAGGGCATTTGTTGGGATGAGCACTGGGTGTTATATGGAAACCAACTTGACAATAAACTATCAAAAATTTTAAAAGAATAATATTGTATCAGTTCTGTAACATTTCAAATAAAGACGTATAAACTGAATATAATCAAGATGAAACATCAGACAATTCCAAGTTAAAAGACTCCAATTACAACTTCAGTTACAATGATCCTGTAGTCTTCAGAAGTGCCAAAGTTAAAAATTCCAAAGAGTGAGAAACTGTCCTCAAACTGAAGAAAACTAGAGAATCAGGGAAGTTTATAGCATGTATAATTCTGAACTTGATCATTTTCTTATAAAAGATATTAATGGAACAATTGGTTGATGTTGAATGAGGTATAAAGATTGCATGGTAGTAATTTAATATGTATTTCCTGCTTTTGATTATTGCATTGTAGTAACAGGAAATTTTCATATGAAAAACACTCAGATATTTGAGGATGATAGTCCTCAGCTTGGCTTCTTATGCATAAATGGTTCAGGGAAAAGTTTGTTGTGAAGTACTTCAAAATTTTCTGTAAGTTTTTAAAAACTTTTTACATGTTTGTTTCTGAAAAAGAGAGATAGAGAGACAGAACATGAGTGGGGGAGGGTCAGAGAGGGAGAAAGATACAGAAACTGAAGCTGGCTCCAGGCTCAGCTGTCAGCACAGAGCTAGTCGCAGGGCTCAAACCTAAGAACCATGAGATCATGACCTGAGCTGAAGTCGGAGGCTTAGTGGGCTGAGCCCCCCAGGCCCCCCAGGTTGTTTTTGTTTCCAAGATAAAGAAAAAAGTTTTCTGTAAATATCCTTTATCAGATTAAGAAAATTACCTTCCATTTCTGGCTGTGGAAAGTTGCATCAATAAGGAGTGGAATTTGTCAGATTCTTTTGTTGTTGTTCTTATATTTATGGAGGTTTTCATATGAATTTTCTTCTCTCTTCTTTTAATGTGTTAAATGGCATTGATTTTCAAATGTTAACCAATCTTTCCATTCCTAGGATAAATATTATTTGGGCATATGGCTAACATTCTTAATATGTCAATTAACTTGACCTCCTACATTTTTTAAATGTTTATTTATTTATATTTTGAAGCGGGAGGGGCAGAAAGAGAGGGAGAAAGAATCTTAAACAGGCTATGCACTGTCAGCACAGAGCCGGAGTGGGGTTCGATCTCACAACTGCAAAATCATGAACTGAGCCAAATCAAGAGTCAGATGTTGAATGGATGGAGACACTTACACATCCAGACTTCCTAATATTTTTGTTAAAGATTTCTGTGTTTATATTCATGAGTGTTTTCATGTATAATTCTTTTCTTGTCTGGTTTTTGTTCCAGTGCAAAATGAGGCTACAACATGCTTTCTCTTTCTCTAACTATTGAAAGATGTTTTGTAAGATTGTTACCATTTATTTCTGTAATGTTTTCTAGAATTCATCAATGAAGTTATATACATTTGAAATTTTCCTTAATTTTTAAGTATAAATATAATTTAACAGGCATAAGGCTATTTGTATTTCTACTTCTTTGGGTGAGAGTTTTGAGAATTTATATATGCTAAGAAACTTGCCCATTTCATGTTAAGATGTCAAATTTATTAACAAAAATGTTTATAATATTTTGTTTCTATAATTTTATAATCTGTAGATACACACTTATTCTCCTTCTTTCTTTCTTGATATTGATAATTTGTTGTGTCTTTTTTTGATAAATCTAACTTAAGGTTTATTGTTTTCATTAATCTTTTCAAAACATTTCCTTTGGATTTGATTGATTTCTTCAGGTATGAAAATTTTCTATTTAAGTCTAGCACCACTTTATTTGTTTTCTGTTTTATATGTTGACATTTCCCACTTTTTCCTGCCTTCTTAAAAATCAATTAATTATTGGAGGGAGAGGGCAAGATGGCGGAGAAGTAAGGAGCTCCGTACTTGCACTCGCGCCCATACATCAACAGAAAAGATCTGAAGCCATTGGAAACCTTACAAAACCTGAGAGATTGGGAGAAAAAGGACACAGAATCCACTGAGAGAGCCTTCTAATGTGAGTGCGANTTCCATTCTATATTTACTGTAGGCTTATTAAATATGCCTTTCTATTTTATTGTTAAAGGTTTAGAGCATTCATCTTTTTTTAAATTTTTTTTTAAATTTTATTTATTTCTAGTAGAGAGAGAGAAACAGCGTAAGTAGGGGAGGGTCAGAGAGAGAGGGAGTCACAGACTGAAACAGGCTCCAGGCTCTGAGCTGGCAGTCAGCACAGAGCCCGACGCGGGGCTTGATTCCATGAACCGCAAGATCATGACCTAAGCGAAAGTCGGACGCTTAACCGACTAAGCCACCCAGGCCCTAGAGCATTCATCTTTATGTAGCCAGTCCATCATCAAATGTAATATTACCACTTAATATTTGATGTAAGAACCTCATCCCAGTGCAATTCTACCAAGCGTGTGTGGTATTTTCCTATATTTTACTTTTACATATGTTATAAATACTAAAAGACATTGTTATTGCTATAAATATCTTTTAAGAAATGTTTTATTTATTTTTTTAAAGTTTTATTATTTATGAGAGGGAAAGAGAGAGAGAGAGAGAGAGAGAGAGAGAGACAGCATGAGCAGGGGAGAGCCAGAGAGAGAGGGAGACAGAATCCGAAGACAGGCTCCAGGCCCTGAGCTGTTAGCTCAGAGCCCAATGTGGGGCATGAACTCACAGACTGCAAGATCATGACTTGAGCCTAAGTCAGACACTTAACTGACTGAGTTACCCAGGCGTCCCAGTATGCTATTAATTCTTACTGGAACTCTGAACATTTTGAATTTTATGTTGTTCTTTGATGGATTTTGTTATCTTCTTTTAAAGAATGTGGGACTCTGTTCTAGCAGTTCAGTTACTTGTTGATTAGTTTGATCGTTTCAAGAGTAGTTTAACAGTTTTGTTTACAGCAGATCTAAGTTAGTCTTTAAAGTTAGTTTGATCATAAGCAGGAAAGAATATCCAATGGAAAAAAGACAGCCTTTTTAACAGATGGTGTTGGGAGAACTGGACAGCAACATGCAGAAGAATGGAACTAGATCATTTTCTCACACCATGCACAAAATTAAACTCAAAATGGATAAAGGANGAAAAGAAAAGAAAAAAGAAAAAAATAAAATTAGTTTGATCATACTACTAAAGCATTATCATCTGGAATACCTCTGAATGTCCCAGGTGTTTAATAATGACTTTCCATTCTGGCTGGTTAGAACTTGAATATCTCTGTGTAATATATGAGATGTTAGGTCTTTGCTCATTTTCTGCCATTGTGGATACACACCCTATGATGTATAGCTTAGTACTCATCAACACATTGCAAGAGGACACATGTGTCTGGAACTCTTTGTTTGCATAGCATTCTTCTTTCCTATTCTATATTTTGCAAGTATAAGTTCCTTCAGTCTCTCAGAACTTTGATCTCTGAGTTCTCAACCCACTGAATCTGTCATATCCTGCTTGAGTTTTGCCTTACTACATTATGTTCCATAACATCTCAAGACAAAAAGCTCAATTATAGGGCCCTTATTTCCCTTCTGTAAGGGAATGGATCAAAGTACTATAGGGCCTATTGTTCAATGTTTAAATATAGTTGCTTCATATATTTTGCTCAGCATTCATAGTTGCTTATGGTAGGAGACAAGTCACATTTACATCATTATTGCCAGAAGAATTATTCAGCTTATTTTGATTTTAAGAAAATCACAATGAAATTAAATGTCATTACTCTCAGCCCAGGTCTAGTTATCTGAAAGTAGTAAATACTCTTATTAGTGATAAGAACACTTATCTACAAAATATCCACTACACAGTCAATTAAATACATAATAAATTTACTAGCAACAAAAGGTTTATATATTCTACCAAGTACACTTACTTTAGTACGTTTAGTGCATTTACCAAGTACATTTTACTATGGTAAAATTCCAATCATAAATGTTATTTAAAAAATTTATTTTGTACTCGGGGAGTAGTTCTTTAAACTCCAATGGGAAGAGGACAATAAGCACTTGCAGCATTTTAAACTGAGGAAATAGAAGACAAGACTCCCTGAAGAAATAATCACCAGTGATAACACAAAAATTTGGGGGCAATAAATAATACAGTTTATTGTTGTTCTTGCGCCCCTGAAACCTTTTACCACCAAAGTTTACCAGTGGTATTGTACTTATACTAGAAATGCCAACTAGAAAGATTTTAAACTATACTTATCAGATGGATCATTTAAGTGAACTTGAGTTGTCTTATACCTGTTACTAAAGAGTCACTTATCTGCCAGGGAAAGTCATAAGGCAGTGAAGGGGAAAAGATATATAAACTATTCAGGCATATCAGCTCAGCTGCATTTAACCTACAAAGTACCAGAATAGCAAACATGACAGCCATTCCACCCTTCATTTGTGTTCCTATCCATCAGAGGAATTCATAGAGTCACAAAAAATATCTTTGTTAGATATTAGCTTCAGTTTATCAGGTGAAGATTTAAGGACAATATGCTAGTTAAATAACATCAAAGAGAGAGAGGTAAGTGGAAGAGAGAAAAACGTATTCTTCTTATACAAAAGACTTCTACACTTGACATAGTAATGTGTATAGGAATGGATCCTAGACAACTAGCTATTAAACCTCATATTCAGTGTTACTTGTTTTTAGCTCTTATGATTATGGATTTCAGATTCATCACTATTACTAAATGTGATTTTGGTGCATTTATATAAGCACATACATACAGTGTGTCATATCAAAGGTATGTGTATCTTCACATTTACTAAATATTGGCAAATCATTTTCAAAGTGACTATCAATTTACAAGCACAATATCAGGGATTAAAAGTTTTCTTTGACCTATATACTCAAGACTTGCATTGTCTCTGCAATACAAGACTTACATTTTTGCCATTTGATATAAAATGAAATATTGTGATAATAATTTGCAATTTTCTGTTTATATATGCATCTTTTCATATTTACTGGTCATTTATATCTGTTTGTATTCTCAAACAAGGACAAACATATTCTTCTTATTATTAGATTGTAAAAGATTATGGATTATCCTGTTCTAATTTTTTGTTAGAATGTTTTATATTCTAAGAATGCCTACCTCCTGCGTTTTCTGTTATTCTTCTGCTTTAATTCTACTTTTAATTTTGCTTCGACAGGGTTTTGCAACCAATAACACNATAACACCCAGTCTCATCCCAACAAGTGCCCTCCTCCATGCCCATCACTCCTTCCCCCCCCACCTCCATCAGCCCTCAGTTTGTTCTCAGCATTCAAGAGTCTCTCATGGTTTGCCTTCCTCCCTCTCCCCCATGTGCCCCTATGCATCAGTACTCCTGTATTCCTTGGGTAAATTCCTAGGAGTGCTATTGAACTATTGGAGGTTTTCCTTGCTTTGGGGGACATATAAAGATTATATGATTATCTCTACTGCTTAAAAGTTTATAGATTTTAACATATTAAACAATAATAGTGGTGTTTCCATATGCAACTTCATGTATCTGTTTTTTAATTTTTTTAATTAGATTACAGATTTTATTTTTTTACTTTTTCGAAAAGAGATACTGAATTTAATGTCATTTCTATTTTTATTTTGATTTCCAAATATTAATTTTAATTTTTATTAATTTCCTTCTATTTGTGTGTATTTATCTTTCCTTTAACTTCCTTATTTAAATGCTAAAATTATCAAATTATTTATTTTGCATTTTAGTCTATGACTACCCTTCTGATTAAGCTTTGACTATATTATTGGTTTTCTGTATGAAATCGTACTCCAGATTTCCAGTTTTGTTTTATTTTTGTCCAAAATGTCATTTTTTACCTTTTTGTATGTGTGTGACCAGAAAATGTGTTCAGTATTTTCCCATTTGCAGTTTGTTGGTTTGTTGCCATATATCAACAGTTTTAAATGCCTCATAAAATGTGAAAAGTTTTAAATGTTTCTAGATTATCAATGTTGATAAATTCAGGAAAAACCATAAATGATATTATTTGAATATTTATTTTAAATATTTATTTTTGTCTACTTCTTTTGTAAATATCTGAGAAAGATTTGTTACACTTTCTTGTTGCTATTTTATAATACATTGTTATCTCTTTCATCTTGAAGATTTTTAATGTTGTGTCTTTCTATGTTAAGTATATATCATTTAATAATCTACAATGATTTTCTTTCATTACTCATTGATACCCTTTATCAACAAAAATGAATTGCTCCACTTATTGCTATTTTCTCTTTTTTGATATTACAATGAAATTTTCCTTCAATTTGCCTCATATCTATGACCATTGTTTTTCACTGTAATCTTGCATAGTTACTGCTATGTTTCTTTTGAATATTATAATTGGAATCAGTTTTCTGTTCTTACTGATCATTTTTGTGTACTCTAGTATAGTTCAATCAATTTACATTTTTATGAATTAAAATTTTCTGGACTTTATATCTGTGTGCCTTTCTTGTGCATCATTTATTTTTATGAGATTTTCCTTGTGCTGCTTTATGAACTACTTTCCTTTGATTCTCAAAAAAAATGTTTGAATATGTATTTCTCAAATGCACAACATCCATAATGGAATTATATTTATTTGTTCTTTATGTAACATGAAAAACTGTGATATTTTCACTTTTCTCTTTCACATTTGCATCCTTCACTGTTATCATATTTATATGTTAAGGAATTTACAATCTTATTTCAAACATGTATGTAGATTTTATTCTTACATTGGAGTGATTTCAATGATTATCTCTATTTATTATTGTTCTCTTTTTGGATCTCATCAGTTCAGAAAGAAATTTCAGTTTTTGTTTGTTTATTTGTTTTAAATTCCACTATTGTTAACATATAGTGTTAGATTAGTTTCAGGCGTACAGTATAGTGATTGAACAATTCCATTCCTCACCCAGTGCTCATCAAGACAAGTGCACTCCTAATCCCCATTATCTATTTGACCCATCTCCCCATCTGTCTCCCCTCTGATAACCATCAGTTTGTTTTGTACAAGTTAGATCCTGTTCTTAGATTCTCTTTCTTTTCTCTCTCAATCTCTTTCTCTCTCCTCTTTGCTTTTTTTTTTTTTTCAATTCACTGTGCAGGAAGGAAATTTCTTTTGATGTAGTCCCAATAGTGTACTTTTGCCTTTGTTTTCCTTGCCTCAGGAGACATATCTAGAAAAATGTTTCTATGACCAATGTCAGAGGCATGAGAGCTTCTATTATCTTCTAGGATTTTTATAGTTTCAGGTCTCACATTTAGGTCTTTAATATATTTTGAGTTTATTTTTGTGTGTGGGGCAAGAAAGTGGTCCAGCTTCATTCTTTTGCATGTTGTTGACCAGTTTTCCCAACTGCATTTGTTGAAGAGAGTGTATTTTTCCCAATGGATATTCTTTCCAGCCTTGTCAAAAGTTAATTGACTATATAGTTGTGGATTCATTTCTGGGTTTTATGTCCTGTTCTATTGATCTATGTGTCTTTATTTGTACCAGTACCATACTATTTTGATTACCACAGTTTGCTAATATAACTTGAAGTCCAGAATTGTGATGCCTCTGGCTTTGCTTTTCTAATTCAAGACTTATTTGACTATTCAGTGTCTTTTGTAGTTCCATATACATTTTAGAATTTTTCTAGTTCTATGAAAAGGCTGTTAGTATTTTGATAAGGATTGCATTACATGTGTAGTTTGCTTTAGGTAGTATGGAAATTTTAACAATATTGGTTCTTCCAATGTATTAACATGTCTTTCCATGTCTTTGTGTCATCTTCAATTTCTTTCATCAGTGTTTTATAGTTTTCAGGGTACAGGACTTTCATTTCTTTGGATAGGTTTATAGCAAGGTATCTTATTATTTTATCTTATTTGTAAATGAAATTGTATTTTTAGAGAGAAAGTGAGAGTGGAAGAGAGGAGAGAGAGAGAGAGACCACACAATGGGGGAGAGGCAGAGAGAGAGAATAATAAGTAGGTTCCACACTCAGGGCTGAGACAAGTCAGGGCTCAGTCCCATGACCCTGGGATCATGACCAGAATAAAAATCAAGTATTGAATGCTCAACTGACTGAGCCATGCAGGGACCCCAAAATTGTATTCTTAATTTCTCTTTCTGGTGCTTCATCATTGATATATAGAAATGCAACAAATTTCTGCACATTGATTTTTTTATCCTGTGACCTCATTGAATTCATTTGTCACTTCTAGTAGTTTTCTTGGTGGAGTGATTAGGGTTTTCCATATATAATTTCAGACATCCACAAATAGTGCAAAATTTACTTTTTTTTTTTTTTAACAGTTTTGATGCCTCTTGCTTCTTTTTGTCTTCTCATGGCTATGGCTAGGACTTCCAGTACTACGCTGAGTAAAAGTAGTGACAGTGGACATCTTTCTCTTGCCCTGACCTTAGGGGGAAAGCTCTCAATTTTTCTCCATTGAGTATGATATTCACTGTGGGATTCTCATATATGACCATTTTATTTTGAGGTATGTTCCTTCTAAACCTAATTTGTTGAGAGCAATTATCAGAAATGGATGTTTTATCCATTTCCTGTTGGTTGTTTAATTTGTTGGCATATTGTAAGAGAATATTATGAAGTTTATTTCTGCTATCATCTTTATGATTTCCTTCCCTCTGCTGGTTTTGGATTTTGTTTATTGTTCTTTTTCTAGCTCCTTTAAGTGTATGGTTGGTTTGTTTATTTGACATTTTCTTGCTTCTTTATGTAGCCTTGTATTGCTATGACTTTCTGCCTTAGAACAGCGTTTCTGCATCCCAATAGGCTTTGGATTTTGTGTTTTCATTTTCATTTGTTTCCATGTACTTTTTTTATTTCTTTTTTATTTTTTTGATTGACCCATTCATTGTATAGTAACATGTTATTGAACTTCCATGTATTTGTGGTCTTTCTAGATTATTTTCTTGTGGTTGATTTCTAGTTTCATAGCATTTTTTCAGAAAAGGTGCATGGTGGGGTACCTGGGTGGCTCAGTCAGTTGAGCCAGATCTGAGTCTTGATTTGGGCTCAGGTCATGACCTCATGGTTCTGAGTTGGAGCCCCACATCAGGCTCCATGCTGGGTATGGAGCTCGCTTAAGATTCTCTCTCCCTCTCTTTCTGCCCCTACCGTGCAGAAGAAAAGAAACAAAAGGGGCATGACATGACTTCGATCTTTTTGAATTTGTTGAGTCTTGTTTTGTGGCCTAATATGTTATCTTTTCTGGAAAATATTCCATACGCACTTGAACAGAATGTGTATTCTGCTATTTTAGAATGAAATATTTTGAATATAGCTGTTAAATCCATCTGGCACAATGTGTCATTCAAAACCACTGTTTTCTTATTTATTTTCTTTTTGGATTATCTACCCATTGATCTAAGGGAGTGTTAATGTCCTCTAGTATTATTTTATTACCATGAATTACTTCATTTATATTTTTTATTATATTAGCTGTTTTACATATTCGAGTGTTTTCATGCTGTGTGCATAAATATTTACAATTGTTACATTTTTTTACTAGAGTGTCCCTTTATTATTATATAGTGTCCTTATCTGTCTCTTTTTACAGACTTTTTTTAAAGTCTATTTTTTTCTGTTATAAGTGTTGCTACTCTGGCTTTCTTTTGACATCCATTTGTATGATAAATATTTCTCCATCACCTCACTTTCAATCTACTAGTGTCTTTAGGTCTGAAATGAGTATATTTGTAGCAGCATATGGATTAATCTTGGGTTTTTTATCGATTTATGTCATTTGATTGGAGCATTTAGTCCATTTACATTCAAAGTAATTATTGTTAGAAATGTATTTATTGTCATTTTGTTATCAGTTTTGTGTTTATTTTTGTAAATTTTTTCTGTTCCTTTCTTGTCTTTCTCTCTTTCATGGTTTGCTGGTTTTCTTTAATGACATACTTGGGTTCCAGACTCTTTATTTTTTACATACTATCTGTTTTTTGATTTGTGGTTACTAGTCTGTGTATATATAACAATTCCTGCGTATAGCAGTCTATATTATGCTTTTGGTCACTTAATGTTGAACTCCTTTTTTACTCCTCTCCAAGTTTCAGATATTTCATATCACATCCTTTTATTTTATGAATCCCTTGACTGATTTTTATAGAAATACTCATTATTACTGCTTTGAGATTGTTTGTTTGTTTACTTTTTGTACTCTCACTTATGGTCTTTCCTTCTATTCTAAATGATAGCTTTGCTGAATAGAATCTTTTTAGTTGTAGATTTTTCCCTTTTAGCAGTTTGAATATATTGTGCTACTCCTTTCTACCTTGAAATTTTTTTGCTGAAAAATCAGCTGATAGCCTTATGATGTTTCTTTTGTACGTTACTGTCCTCTTTTCTCTTGCAATCTTTAAAATTCTTTCTTTAACACTATTTTCTTTTTGACACTTGTGACTTGGTGTGGACCTTTTTGGTTTAATTTGTTGGGGAATCTCTGTGCTTCTTGAGTCTGGATCTCTGTTGTCCTCCCCGGATTGTGGAAATTTTCAGCTCTTACTTTTTAAAACACATTTTATGTCCTCCTTTCTCCCTTCTCTTTATCAGATCCCTATAATGTGAATGTTATTAAGCTTGATGGAGTCACTGAGTTCTCTTAAGTCTATTCTCATTATATAGTATTTGTCTTTCACCTGTTCAGCTTGAATGCTTTCCATTACTCTATCCCCCAGGACACTGATACATTTTTCTGCTTCCCATAGCCTACTGTTTATTCCATGTATTATATTTTTAATTTCATTTATTGAGTTATTATCTCTTATATGTTATTTTTATATTTTTTCAGGGTCTCATTAATGTGCTCCATCTTTTTCTAAAGTTCATTGAATATCTTTGTGATCACTTCTTTAAACTCATTATCAGGCATACTACTTATTTCTGTTTTTTTAGATCTCCTGCTATAATTGCATCATGTTCTTTCACTTGTGACATATTCTGTCTCCTCATTTTGTCTGCCTCTCTGTGTCAGTTTCTCTGTGTTAAAAATGTCAGTTGTGTCTTCTGCCCTTGCAAGTAGTGGCTTTGTTAAGAAGAAATCCTGGTGTGCCCTGTAGTGCAGTATTTCCTGTTGACCAGAACCTGGCCCTTCAAGGGAATTTCCTGTATGTGTTGCTTATGTCCTGCTATAGTGTCTGAGGAGCTTTCCCTTTCTGTCCAAACTTCTGCACTGACCCTCTGTCTATTGTATAAGTTAGTGCTGGTGAGACCCAGGCATTCCTGAGGGGCCATCACTGCGGGAGGGCTTGGTGGCAGTGTGGTGGTGTTAGGAAAATTTGCACTGAGCCAATAGTGGTAGGAGGAATCCCTGAAGTGCAATGGCTCCTGGGAGAGTGCAATGTGGGGAGACAGCAGCGAAGGGGGTGCACTAGGCATTAAAAAAATTATACTGAGCCCAGGGTTGAGGCTAGCAGGATTGGAGTGAGAGTCCTTAGGAGAACTCATGGGTGGGATGCAGTGCCAGCAGGCTAGGTAGCAAGTGTCTGTGCTGTGTAGCCTCCCACAGGTGGCTCTGTGTTTTTGCTAGGGAGTGGGTTAAGAAAATGGTATCTGCCAGCTCCTTTGTCCCAGGAGAAGTCTCCCAATAGGCTCTGAAGTTCTTATAAACAGATCTCCCTCTCATTTGCCCCAGGAGTTGTGAATTCTGTATTGCCTCTCCTTGGGCTGTTGTCTGTTTAAGGGCGGGAATCCACCTATCACTTGCCTTTCCAGCTGCCCAGTGCAGGGTCACCTGACTTTAAAAGCATTAGTCTCTAAGTTTGCTGTTTATAAAAACTTGGAGTATCAATCCCTCTGTTTTTCTTTTTCTTAATTTTTAAAAATGTTTTATTTATTTCTGAGAGACAGAGACAGCGTGAGCAGGGGAGGCTCAGAGAAAGGGAGACACAGAATCTGAAACAGGTTCCAGGCTCTGAGCTGTCATTCTATGGTGAGGATATACCACAGTTTACTTATTTTTTTATTTGTTTTACATTTATTTATTTTGAGAGAGAGAGTGAGAATGCACGTGTGCACACATGGGGGCGTGGCAGAGAAAGAAGGGGAGAAAGAATCCCAAGCAGGCTCCACGCTAGCAGCACAGAGCCTAACTTGCGGCTTGAACCTAAACTATGAGAGCATGACCTGAGCTGAATTCAGGAGCTGAAGGCTTAACTGACTGAGCCATCGAGGTATCCCAGATGTACCACAGTTTAATCATTTATCTATTGAGGGAGATTTTTATTTCTCCTGGACTTCTTTTTCTTTTCTTTTCTTTTTATTCTATGGCAAATAATGTCGCTGTGAACATTCCTGTACAAGTTTTGTGTGAACATAAGTTTTCATTTCTTAGATATCAATGCTCAGGTGTGAAATTGCTAGATCATTTGTGTATGTTTAGATTTTTTTTTTAATATATTTTTAAAAATTTATTTCTAGGAGAGAGAGAGACAGCGTGAGCAGGGGAGGGTCAGAGAGAGAGAGAGATACAGACTCTGAAGCAGCCTCCAGGCTCTGAGCTGGCAGTCAGCACAGAGCCCAACGCGGGGCTCGAACCCACAAACCGCGAGATCATGACCTAAGCGAAAGTCGGACGCTTAACCAACTAAGCCACCCAGGCGCCCCAAGTGTATGTTTAACTTTAAAAGAAACTGCCAAACTTCTTTCCAGGTGGCTGTGCTATTGAACAATGTGTGAGAGAAAAAGGTCTGCCAGATCCTCCAGATCATTTAGTATTGTTATTAATTTTTATTTCAGTTGTTCTAATAAGTAAGTAGAGATATTTCATTGTGTTCCTAGTTTGCATTTCTCTAATGAATAATGGTGTTGAATATCTTTTCATGTATTTGTTTGTCATTCATATATATCCATTGAGTAAACATTTCTTCATGTCTTTTGCACTTTTTCTAATTGAGCTGGGTTTTTTTTTCTTAATTTTGAGTTTTCACAGTTTTTGGTATTACAGATAATAGTTTTTTGTGAGACATATGATTTGCAAATATATTCTCCCGGTACATAACTATCCTTTTGTCAACAAAAAATTTTTTTTAATTTCTATTTAGTTTTTTTTAATGAATTAATGGATTAATCAATATTCTTTAATGGAACATGCTATTGTTGTTAGGTCATCAAATGCTACTTTCTGAAGATTTTTCTCCAATGTTATCTCCTATTGTTCCAGCACCATTTGCTAAAAATATGATTATTTCTCCATTGACTTGTTTTTGTAATTTTGTCAAATATAAGTTGAGCACATTTGTGTGTGTTTCTGAATTCTCTATTATGTTTTATTGATATATGTATTTAAAAATTTATTTTTATTTTTATTTTTTGAGAGTGTGAGCGAGGGAGAGGGGCAAAGGGAGGCAGAAAGAAATTAATCAGGCTCCATATTCACCAGATAGCCCAACACACGGATGGATCCCATGAACCTGAGATCATGAATGAGCTGAAATCAAGAGGCAAGTGCCCAAACTACTGAGCCACCCAGGCACAGCTCATTGATCTATGTCTTGATTACTGTAGCCATAAAATAAGTCTTGAAATTGAGTAAAATGAATCTTCCCACTTTATTCTTTTTCTGAATTGTTTTAGCTAATCTCATTCTTTTGCCTTTCCATATAAATTTTAGAATAATCATGTCTATATCTACAAATAATCTTGCATTGGTTTTGATAAGAATTGCATTAAATCTGTACATTAATTTGGGGAATGGACATTTTTGCTATGCTGAGTTTGCCAATCCATAAACAACATATCTTTCCATTTATTTAGATCTTTAAAATTTTTGTTAATCAGTGTTTTTGTGATTTCCAGATAGAAGTCCTGAATAATGTTTGTGAGAGTTCTACTTCAATGTTAAAATTTTTAGGAGCAATTGTAATTGGTAGTATGTTTTTAATTTGGGTTTCAATGTGTTCATTATTTTTATGTAGAAATGAAATCAAGTTTTGTATATTAATCTTCTGATCTGAGGCCTTCTAGCTCTTTAGAATTCTTTGTTATTGATTTCTTGTGATTTTTTTCAGTTATATAATCTGTAAACAAGGACAATTTTATTACTTATTTTTTGATCTGTATGTCTTTTATTTCCTTTTCTTGCCTATTGCCCTAGTTAGAACTAGAACAATATTGAAAGAAGTGGTGAGTGTTGATATCCTTTGCATGGTTCCTGATCTAAGGGGTCCATTTTATCCTTTCAGCATTTTACTGTTATATAATATGTTTGGTCTAGATTTTTGGTTAATGTTCTTTATCAGGTTGACGAAGTTCCCCTATATTACTAGTGTTTGAAAAGATTTTATTAAAAGAGATGTTGAATATTTTCAAATGGTTTTCTGCATCTATTCATATTTATGTAAATTATCTCCTTGATCACATTGATTGATTTTCAAGTAAAGAACCAGATTTCTGTCTTTGGAATAAAACCTACCCTGTCATGGTGTATAACTCTTTTATATATTGTTAAATTCCATCTGTTAAGATTTGTTAATTTTTGCATCTCTATTAATTAGGGGTATTGAGGGCTAATTATTTTGTTTTGTTTGCTTTTTGTACTGTCTTTTTCTCTTTTAAGCATCAATGTATTACTGACCTCATAAAATGAGGTATGAATTCTTCCTCTTCTACATTTTTCACAAGAGATTGTACAGAATAAATTTTTTTCGTCATTCCTTTTTCTTTATGTTTGGTGAAATTCTGCACTGAAATCATCTAGGTCTGGATTTTTTTAATGCTTTTATTTATTTCTGAGAGAGCGAGCGAGAGAGAGAGACAGCACGAACAGGGGAGGGTCAGAGAGAGAGGGAGACACAGAATCTGAAACAGGCTCCAGGCTCTGAGCTGGCTGTCAGCACAAAGCCCGATGTGGGGCTTGAACCCATGAACTGTGAGATCATGACCTGAGCTGAGGTTGGACGCTTAACCGACTGAGCCACCCAGGCGCCCCTGGATTTTTTTTTTTTTTAGAAATGTTAAGATCATGAATTCAGTTCCTTTGATGGTTATAAGGCTATTCAAATTACCTATTCTATGTTGCATGTATTGTGTTTGTGTGTTTTTTAAATGGGTCCATTTCATCTAAGATCTCAAATTTTATGTAGAGTTGTTCATAGCATTCCATTTTTAACCTTTTGCTGTACACACAATATGCAGTGATATCCTCTCTTCCACTCTGCAGATTGTCAATTTGTGTCTTCTCTCTTCATTTTTGTCAGTATTGTTAGAGGTTTGTCAGTTTTATTTTTCTAAAGAATTGACATTTTGTTTTATTTATTTTTCTCCGGTTTTTTTTTCTGGTTTCAATTTAATTGATATCAGCTCTTTTTATTATTTCCTTCCTTCTGTTCTTTTGGATATTTTTTTCCCTTATCTTAACATCTGGAAGTAGGAATTTAGATTTTTCTTTTGAGATTTTTCCTCTTTTATCACGTAAGCATTTGGTGTTACAAAATTTGTCATTATGTAATATTCCTCTCTGTCCCTGGCAATTCTATTTTTTTTCTGACATCTATCTTATGCATATTTTCTTTTGATTTGTGTTTGCATGGTATATCTTCTGTACATTCAAACTTTCAATCTGTCTGTATCATTATAATTGAAATTTCTTATTGGTGGCATATAGTTGGATAATACTTTTTTTTTTAAATCTACTCTACCAATCTTTGACTTAATTCATGCATTTAAATTATTGTATAGTTAGAGAGAGGGCAAGATGGCGGAGAAGTAAGGAGATCCTACTTGCACTCGCGCCCATCCATCACACAGAAAAGATCTGAAGCCATTGGAAACCTTACAAAACCTGAGAGATTGGGAGAAAAAAGACACAGAATCCACTGAGAGAGCCTTCTAACGTGAGTGCGAACCGGGGAAGATAAAATCGGGCCGGGATCAGAGACTCCAGGGTGGGAGGCGATCCCCCTCTGCCCTCTACGGGGAGTGAGAGGGGAAAAGGAGAGAGTCCGAAACAGAAAAACCTCCGCTTGGTGCATAGAAAGACCGTACTTGCCAAATACCTGCAGAACAGGTCCCCTCGCGCCAACTGGTCCTGGAGGGGGCTGAGCAAACA
>NW_027533099.1:0-326 GCF_008692635.1 Crocuta crocuta
TTCCCCATTGAGGATGATGTTAGCTGAAGGCTTGTCATAGATGGACTTTATGATGTTATGTAAATTCCTTCTATCCCGACTTTCTCTAGAGTCTTTATTAAGAAGGGATGCTGTATTTTGTCAAATGCTTTTTTCTACATCTATTGACAGGATCATATGATTTTTATCTTTCTTTTGTTGATGTGATGTATCACATTGATTGATTTGAGAATATTGAACCAGCCNTACGTTGTCCAGTAGTTTGGCATATAGTTTTTCATAGTATTCCCTGACAATTGCACGTATTTCTGAGGGGTTGGTTGTAATCAGTCCATTTTCTTTCATGA
>NW_027533100.1:0-751 GCF_008692635.1 Crocuta crocuta
ATACAAATTTTAGGATTGTTTGTTCTAGCTCTGTGAAGAATGTGAAGCCACTCTTGAAAATAGTGTAGAGGTTCCTCAAAAAAATTAAAAATAGAACTACCCTACAACCTAACAATTGCTCTACTAGGGATTTATCCAAAGGATACAAAAATGCTGATTCAAAGGGGCATGTACACTCTAATGTTTATAGCAGCAGTATCAACAATAGCCAAATTATGGAAAGAACACAAATGTCCATCAACTGATGAATGGATTAGAAAGATATGGTATATATATAGAATAGAATACTGCTCAGTGATGAGAAAGGATGAAATCCTGACATATGCAACAACGTGGATGGAACTGGAGGGTATTATGCTGAGTGAAATAAATCAGTCAGAGAAAGACAGATACCACATGATTTCATTCCTATGTGGAATTTGAGAAACTTAACAGATGATCATTGGGAAGGGAAGGAAAAATAAGATAAAAGCAGAGAAGGAGGCAAGCTATAAGAGACGTAAATACAGAGAACAACATGAGGGTTGATTGGGGTGGGGAAAATGAGTGATGGGCATTAAGGAGAGCACTTGTTGGAATGAGCACTGGGTGTTTTATGTAAGTGATGAATCACTGAAATCTACTCCTGAAGCCAAGACGACACTGTATGTTAGCTAACTTGAGAATTAAAAAATATATATATTAAAAAAGAGCTTGTATTAATTCTTTAAACTTTTGGTAAAAGTTAAAAGTAAAGCAATTCAGTCCTTGC
>NW_027533101.1:0-5225 GCF_008692635.1 Crocuta crocuta
TCAATTTGGGCACTGGGGTGGCTTAGTTGCTTAATCATCTGAGTTGGGCACAGGGCAAGATCTCATGGTTCATGCTGACTGCTCAGAGCCTGGAGTCTGATTCAGAATCTATGCCTCCCTCTCTCTCTCGCTCTCTGCCTCTCCCCAAACTGTGCTCACTCTTTCTATCTCTCTATCGACAATAAACGTTAGTTTTAAAAAATCAATAAAACTGATTAACCTTTAGCTCTATGGACTAAGAAAAAGAAGGCTCAAATTCCAAAAATGAGAATTAAAATGGGAAACTATTACTGATTCTACAAAAATAAAAAGTATTATCAGAGTACTATGAAGTTGTATGTTGACAATTTGAATAGTCTAGACGATAGGTTGATAAACCCAGAATTCACGAAAAATAAACAACACAAAAAATATACAGAAAACCCTAACAGATCTATAATTAGGGACATGATTGATCCAATTATAAAAATTCTCCCCCCCAAAAAAAAACCCTGTAACTGAATTTACCAATCATTTAAAGATAAACTAACACATTTTCTGCAAACCTTTTCCCAAAAAAATGAATGGGAAATGCTTCCTAACCCATTCTCAGACCAACATCATCACTCTGCTACCATAGCCAGAGAAAGTCACAAGAAGAAAACTACAGAACATTAGTCCTCATTAACAAAATCATCAATAACACACCGGCAAAGCAAATTTAGCAGCATATTAAAAGGATTATAAGCCATGACAAAATGGAAATTTGCACATGGAATGCAAGGATGAATCAATGTACAAAAATCAGTCAATGTACTCCACGTTAACACAATGAAAGGGGAAAACCATGATTATCTGTCTGAATTAAAAAATTTTTTTCACCATAAAAGCACATAATAAGGTAAGAATATTAGGACACTAATTCAACATAGTAAGCCATTTTAAAAACCCACAGGAAACACATTTAATTGTGAAAAATTCTTAAAACTTTTCTTCTGTGATCAGGAACATAAGAAAGATNTAAAAAACCTAGATTCCAAACACAAAAAATCTAATAAATGAATTCATCAAGGTACCACAAAGCAATTCAACATTTAAGAATCAGCTGCATACCTATACACAATGAACAATTTGAAAAGGAAATTACATAAACAATTTTATTTATAACATCAAAAAGGAGAAGACACTAGTTAATGAGGCAAGAGATTTGTACTGTAAGAAATTGTGTATCTTAAATGAAACCATATCCCTTGTTTGTGGACTGGAAGGTAGTATTTTTAAAAAATGTTTACCAATTTGTTTTTGAGAGACAGTGTGAGTGGACAAGAGACAGAGAGAGGGGGAAACAGAATCTGAAGCAGGCTCCAGGCCGGAGATGTTAGCACAGAGCCCAACGTGGGGCTCAAATCCACCAATCACGAGATCCTGACCTGATCTGAAGTCCAACGCTTAACTATCTGAATAACCTAGGCATCCCTCGAAGACAGTTTTTAAATGTCATTTTTTACATAATATTTTTAAAGTTTACTTATTTAAGAGAGTGAGAGAGTGAGCAAGCAGGGGAGGGGCAGAGACAGAGGGAGAGAGAATGTGAAGCAGGTTCCTCACATCAGCACAGAGCCCAACACACAGCTTGAACACAAAATTATGAAATCATGACCTGAGCATAAACCAAGAGTCGGANAAACAGAATCTGAAGCAGGCTCCAGGCTTTGAGATGTCAGCACAGAGCCCAACGTGGGGCTCCAATCCACCAATCACGAGATCCTGACCTGAGCTGAAGTCGGACGCTTAACTACCTGAATAACCTAGGCATCCCTCGAAGACTGTTTTTAAATGTCATTGTTTACATAATATTTTTAAAGTTTACTTATTTAAGAGAGTGAGAGAGTGAGCAAGCAGGGGAANGATAGAAACAGTAACACGCATAATTCTAAGAAAAATAAGCCAGTCTCAAAGAACAAATACTGTATATTCTACTCGTATGAGGTATTTAGAATAGTCAAATATGTAAGGATAGTTAGTATAATCATGATTGCGGTCCAGAATGGGGAAATATTGTTTAGTGTGTAAAATTTCAGTTTTCTAAGATGAAAGGAATTATATGGGTGGCGATGGATGATCGCCCTGATTGTCAGGGAACTATATTTAAAAATGTTTACAATAAATTTCATTTCTGTGTATGCTTACAAATAAAAGAGAAAATACCTTTTATCTAAGACTAATGCTGTATGTCATTAAAATCTGTATAAAATACAGAAATATCCATAAATCTCAATGCTTTATTCAAAACATGTTACCTATTGTGAAAGTGAATGAAGGCTTCTTATTCAAAATAGGCGGAATACAATTTAGCAATCAATCACATTTTGTAAGCAATTATATTACCCGTGACCCATGCAAAACCAATGGCCACTCAATAAAATACAGAACTTCCATCATAATGCACAGTTTACAGAATCTTTAAGAGAAATTTCTGGAGGTTGAATGTGTTAAATAATCAACAGCCACTGTCACCTGTCTTTCTACACATTAGCCACCCTAAACAGAAACACCGCAAGTGGTATAGATTGCAAGAAAATGCAATGCTACCAAATTCATTATACACCCTATTAGCAAAGTATCAAATCAATGTAAATGTGGTTTTGCTTAGTTTTCAAATATTTTTATTTTCTCTCTAGACAGAGCTTATACCATGGTATTGGGGAAGAATAACACAAAATTTATTTCTTGACTAGTTTCATTCCTTACTTGAAATATAATCAATGCAACTACAAAATTTCTACATGAAATTTACCAAAATAACTTTGCCATGGAATGCTGTACCTGAGCTACAACTTTACTCCAACTAGCGGTTTAATTTTGATTCAGTATAACAAAATCCTACAGACTGGGTGGCTTAGAAACAATTTTATTTATTTTATTTCTCACAGTTATGAACACCGGAGGACCAGAATGCACATGCCAGTGGCATATTCCTGTTGTTGAAACCTTAACCTCTAAAGATGATGATGATCTCGGAAGAATGGCCTTTAGAAGGGATTATGGTAAGTCTCCTTTATAACACAACAGAACAGGAACAAGTAAAAGATGTCTAGAGCGGCTCTCTACTTTATACGACCTCTATCACATATGAAGGTGCTGACATTCTTGGCAAAATGATGAAGAATATGTAAATTCAATATACTTTTATGTATAAAAGGCTACATATATCAAATTTTGTTACTCATGAAGACAACCCCTGACTAAATTCTTCAAAGACATTTTCTTTAAAGTATTAAAAACAAGTCCTCAGTTTCAGAGACATTCCACCTATATAAATGTTCAGGAACTTCACAGAAAATAACAATGAGCTGTCTCTATGCATTTTCATTTCTTATTCTTAGATTTAAGCATGTATGTGTTTTGGCATCAGATTTGGCTCAAGTTGTAACTTTTACAAAGTAAAATTAGGGCAAGGTGAGATAAAACCATATTAAAGTTTATTATTCTCTCTATTTGTTATATTTACAATTTTGAAACCTGGTGAAAGTGTATTTACTTTGTATTTCTCACCGCTAAAACATCCTCAGGAAAGGAAATATACATGACAAACTACCTGATGAATCTTTTTCATTAATGTTGTGTAAGACTTAAGAGTGGTAGTAATAAATAGCCTTACCCTTAGTTTCTCTTTATTATAGTTGATAACTCTGAAATAAACAGATTGTCAAATAAAAAGATTATGATCTAAATTCCTAGGAAAATACACATAAAAGTTCTTACATTAAAATAAATTACACCAATAACACAATGTAAGGAAAAATTCACTCAACAGCACATTTTATTGTATTTCTCAATGGTGGTTCCCCATATCCCAGCTAAGGGGTCGTTGAAGAAAAACTTATATTATTGAAGTTACCACAGAATTAGTTTTTCATTATACACTGAAATTTAATTGCTCAAAAAGCCCTAAATTATGAGTTACAATGTGTATGAGTTGGACAATAAATGAATATATGAACACAACTTATCCTGTGTAACATAAAAAATATTCTACTTAGTTTACAATCAAAGCTATCTTATTTGAAATTTTTCTATACATATTAAGTAAAAACGCTACCAACTTAAATGTCAATACTGAAATATAAAGAAAATTGTCTTACCTAGCCCTAAATTTTTGCAACTACTATTACAAATTCAAATTTGCTATTTAACCAACGTTCTGAAGCTGCAATTTGGAAATGCTTTTTTTCAACGGTGGCAACATAAAATGATGGAAATCATGTGTAAGTTCTCAAACTCAGCATGAAAATACATATGTCTACATGAATATGAAAATATTCCCCTTTCTTATCTTTAAATGTAGACTTCTGCCTCCTTAAATTATATCAAAATTCTTAAGAGAATATCTCGGTAACTCAAATATACAGAAAGACTCTGTGAACAGACTAGCTAGAACATGGATTTACAAAAACCTATGATGATAATGCGATTTATTCCAAACACCTGTTAACTAGAATATAATAGTCATGGTGTAAAGAAATTTCTTCTTTGTTTCCTTCTATTGTTTAACAGCAGATATTATAATCTTTTCATCCTAAATTCCAGTTGATTGAAACAATAACAGTGTTATAATTTCACTGAAATAATTCAGCTTAATCAGTTTTTAGAAGAATATAATCCTTTTAAACAATGAAAAGAAATTAGCAGATCTTAACAAACTAGGTGAATACTAAATGTTTATTCTTCTTTTCATAGGTGATGGCCAAAATCCAAACTGTAGAACAATCTTCAGAAACCATGTTCAATTTAGATCTGTAAGTGAAAATAAACATGAGATCCATGGAAAAATAATTCTTGTAATACTATAAATAGTCTACTGCATAATAAGGACACTTTATACCTTCTAGAATTAAAGGTTTTGAATGAAAAAGTTTATACACTAGATTTTTCTCAATTCCTGTCTGTTGCAGTCTTTATGAACTCTTTGAGAATGTTACATCATGCAAATTATTCTCAATGACATTTAGAATATCCTTCTGTAGATTCATGATGGTGATTTGAGATCTTCTATTTTGGGAGTGGAAACACACATATGGAAGTATAATTACCTTAAAAGTGGGAAACCAAAATGTCCTCTTCATATTCAGATACACTTATATTTTAACTCCTACCTAGCCTTCAACCCTAACTCAAGCTGTCAAAAAGCTCCTATCTGTCCTTAATCCACAATGCAATTGTTACATTAAGTTTCTGGCAAAGAA
>NW_027533102.1:0-21776 GCF_008692635.1 Crocuta crocuta
GCCATCTTGCCCCCTCCCTCTAACAAAATAATTTCTTACATAGAGTTTTAAGACATAAAACAGGTAAGACTGGTGCTCTCTCTGGATGAGGCTGATGAGTAGACTCTCTTCTATCTATCCCTACTGAGCTGTCATATACCCAGGGCTCCCTAGAAAACTAAGAGAACATCATGTCTTTTTCTAAAATCTAATATGGCAAACTAATGACAATATTGGAGTCTTTGGTACAAGAGCCATTATATTCAATAGGTATATCTGGATAGGTACTACAGGAGAAAACTTCAAAGTGTTCTTTAATCTCTCTTATTGGAAATGATAACCAGTGCAATATCATAACAGTTCACTTATCAGGCCCTCTCTGTTCCAGAACACAACTGCATTAATAGGACATTCTAAGAAATTCTACAGAATATAACAAATTTGTGTAATACTAATTTTGACCAATTCAGTTCATCTTTCAAATACCTAATCATTGTAGATCTATGCCAGTTTTGAGGATGTTCTCAAAATCAAAAATATTACATATTTTTTTTCTAATTCTTAGCATCATGCTGCTTTAAAAAAATAATGTAACATTTGTCCTTGGAGGAAATAAAGGCAGGAACCTGTTTAATTTTGTGATCAGTTTCTCTGTCATGAATTTATTTTTGTCTCTCCCTTACCTACCCACCCATCATTTCTGTTTCTGATTGTCTTTATCTCCTTCTACCTTACTTTCAAAGAAGCAATGAAGTTTAGAGGGAACATGCATCTATCCATAAACTACCACCACTTCAGACTTTTTGAGCTCCATCTACACATATGTGCAATAAAATACACCAATCCAAATCCTTCCTCACTTCTGTACATATAGTATTCTATGCACCCTGGAACTTTATAAGCAGTTAAGATTCTA
The DNA here is from genome assembly GCF_008692635.1 of Crocuta crocuta. Classification (NCBI taxonomy): domain Eukaryota; kingdom Metazoa; phylum Chordata; class Mammalia; order Carnivora; family Hyaenidae; genus Crocuta; species Crocuta crocuta. Next base: position 896 of record NW_027533102.1, read on the forward strand.
GACATTTTCAATGAAAGCTCTTATGTCACATGTTACTCTTCCTTTTTTCCTATGAAGACTCAACTTTCATAAGTTCTTTATCCTTCTATCTCAAATTAACAAAAACAAAAGCTTTCTTAATACTCAAGATCCATGTCAATGATTCTACAACTAAAATTGTATGAATTTAAGATAAATCTAGTATAAAATATTTTTCAATTTATTTAATATATGTTGCTAACATATCCTTATTTTTTCCAGTGAATTGTATCTTTGTCAAAAATCAAATGACTCTATTTTCACGAATTTATTTCTGGGATCTCTATTCAATTTCACTAATTTATGTGTTTGTTCTTTTAACAATACCACAACTGTGATTCTTGTAGCTTTATGAGTTCTAAAATAGACTACTGCAACATGTATCATGACTCAATACCTATAAAACCCCAAAAGAGCTAAAGCAATTCCAGGTATAACTGAGAAAATAGGCTAGACTTGGTTTTACATATTTTTAATGTTTATTTATTTTTGAGAGCGAGACAGAGAGAGAGGGAGAAAGAATCCCAAGCAAGCTCTGTGTTCACATGGGACTTGGAGCCCATGAACTGTGTGATCATGATCTGAGCCAAAATCTGAGCCAGACACTTAAATGACTGAGCCACCTAAGCACTCCTTATAATTTTTGACATAATTTTGGCTATTCTAGTCTCTTTCTCATAGAATTAGCTTGTAAATATCTATCAACAACAATTTAAAAAAGCCCGCTGGAATTCTGAGATTGTATTGAACATATAGACCAAATTAGGCAGAAATGATATCTTAATTATACTGAGTCCTCCAATTCATGAATATGGTATATTTCTGCATTTATTTAGGTCTTCCTTTATTTCTTTCATTAGTGTTTTGTGCTCTTAGCACCAGAATCTGTTCTTATCCTGTTAGATGTATATTAATTGTGTCATGCTCTGGTGCTTTTAAAAATATATTGATTTTTAAATTTTGTACTTTTACAGTGCATTGCTAGGATATAGAAGCAAATTATTTGTTACCTGACAACTTGTAAAATTCACTTACTAGTTCTGGGGATTTTTGTGGATCTTTGGGTTAACATAGACATTCGTGTCATTTGAAGAGAGATGATTTTAGTTCTTTTCCAAACTTCATGTAGGCCTTTTATTTATTTTATAATGGTTAGAACTTTACATAAAATGATTCTGAATAGGGATGATGAGACAAGATGCTCTTGCCTTTTGTCTGAGCTTAGAGGGAAAAAATTAAACCCTTCACTGCTAAATAAGATGCTTGTTTAGGTTTTCTGATATCCTGATAAGTCTAAACTGAATAGTATATGGGATTTTCTTCTATTCTCAGTTTGCTGAGATTTCTTATTAAGATGAATCCATTTGTTTATTATGATGAATTACATTGATTTTCCAAAGTTGAGCCAGGCTTATACATCTGGAATAAAACCCACGCTGGCAGGGTGCATTATCCTTTTTTATGCCTTGCTAGATTTGATTTGGTAATAATGATTGGTGGCTAATTGTTTTGCAGCTATATTCATGAGGGATGTTGACCTGTAGTTGTCTTTTCTAATAATGCCTGGTTTGAGATTACAGACTTCATGCTAGTCTCATAAGAAATTGGAAGTTTGCATTTGTCTTCTCTCTCTTTTTTTTAATTGTGTAGTATAGATATTATGCATCCCTGAATTATTTGGCAGAATTCACTGTTTAAAGTATCTGGGTTTTAAGTTTGTTTTTGCAGTGAAGGTTTATAATTAAGAATCCAATGTAATTTGTAAATGTAAGGCTATTCACATAACCTATTCATCTTGAGGGGGTTTTGATAAAGTCTTTCAAAAATGTGTTTATTTCATCCAAATTTATGGGCAGACTTACTTATACTATTTCCTTACTATCCTTTTGATGTTTGTGATATGTCCTTTGATGACATGGGTAATGTGTCTATTTGTTTTTTCTTGATCATTCTGACTATATGTTTATCAATTTTATTCATGTTTTTCAAATATTAATCTTTTGTTTCATTTTCATTAATTTTCTCTATTATTGTTGTGCTTACTTTCATTGACCTCTATTTCCTTCATTCTCGTTTCTTTGGATTTGGTACTATCTTCCTTTTCTAATTTTTATGATGGAAGCATAGATTACTGGTTTTACTTCTTTACTATTTTCTAAATTAAGCTTTCAGTGATAGACATTTTTTCTCTAAGTACTGCTTAAGCTACATCCCACATATTTTGATATTTTTAAAAATTTTCACCTCAAATATTTTAATACTTTTCTTTAGACTTTCTCCTTGAAGTACAATTTTTAAATTTTTTTAAATGTTTATTTATTTTAGAGAGAGACAGAGTAGGAGCAGCAGAGAGTCAGAGAGAGAGGGAGACACAGAATCTGAAGCAGGCTCCAGGCTCTGAACTGACAGCACAGAGCCCAACATGGGGCTTGGACCCACAAACCGCGAGATCATGACCTGAGCCAAAGTCAGACACTTAACCAACTGAACCACCCAGGCACCCCATAGTACATTTAATTTTGCATGGTTGTGGCTTTTCCAGACATTTTTCTGTTATCAGTTTCTCATTTGCTATGATCCATATTAAATTTGTTGTAGTTTGTTTTATGGCCCAGATTATAACCCAGTTTGGTGAATTTCTCATGTGTATTTGGGAATAAAGTGTATTCTGTATATTCTCTCTTCCTCTAGGTCAATCCTACAGTGGAGTCTGAGAGCTCTTTCCAGTCTTCTGTGTATGAGCCTCGTGGGTTCATGAAGAAAGATCAATAAAGTCCATAAAGGCCTCCCTGTGTCCTCATTTCCTATATGCACTCTTCATTAATTTATCAACTACATTTGGTGCTATTTCTCTACATTTCAGGACAGAAAGTCTTGTGATTTATTTACCTTAACTGTCTAAAACAGACACGTAAAAGCTTTATTCTAAAAGTAAACTTACTGGGGCGCCTGCGTGACTCAATCAGTTAAGCTTCCGACTTTGGCTCAGTTCAATCTCACAGTTGGTGAGTCTGAGCCCTGCATCGGGCTCTGTGCTGAACGCTCGGAGCCTGGGGCCTGCTTCAGATTCTGTGTGTGTGTGTGTGTCTCTCTCTGCCCCTCCCCCACTCATGCTCTCTCTGTCTCTCTAAAAAATAAATAAACATTAAAAGAAAATAAAAAATAAATCTTTAAAAGTAAACTTACTGCCTCTCCTATAATGAAACTAACAAGTATCTTTTACAAAACAAAATCGACATGATTACCAATTAGTATGAGGACACAATCTACTACCAATTTGTGTTTAGCTGGAAACTTTATATTTGTTTATAGTTTCTATTCGATTAAATGATAATCCCAAGAGAAACAAAAACAAAAGGATGTAAAAACTCATTGTATTACATAGCTCATTAATAATTAAAGCCAATTTATGCCTTGTGATACATTTGTTCAATTGCATAACCAAACTTCCATAGAACACATGAAAGATGCAATAAAATAAATGAATACACCCTATAATGAAATGTATAATCATGAGGAAATAAAACTATGGATGCTGAACCTAAATAGCAGAAAAAAGAATTTCTTGCTTTCATCTACCATCCTATATCTGGGAGTACAAAGCCTCACAGAGAATCTCATACCACAGTTTAACAACAGTGACCCTTGCAATTGGCCTTCATATTTCAGATATTTAACAAGACAGTATAACATGACCATCAGAAGAGAACAGATTTTGGAATCAGACAGATCTGGCTCCAATTCTGACATTTAACTCCAACAGTAAATCAAAGGTTACTTTGAGGAAAATGAAAGAGTTAGACTTTCCAAGAAAAGAAACATATTAAAATATTTCATGACTGCTTCCAGATAGCATGAAAATTAGTGACCTAATTAGCTCAAACTGTTTATAGATACTCAGAACAAAAAAAAACATCTACTGTAATCATGTGCTTGCAATATTTTGATTAAATCTGGAAATCAAGCAACATATTCTTTGGCATGACATCCTTATTCAGTGAAAAAGAATTTTATTTTTTAATTTATTTTTATTTTTTACTTTTTGACTCAGAGACAATTGGGATGTAATTTCAACCATGCACTTACTAGAAGAGCAAATATTGTAAATCACTAAACTGACATAACCTGCAGTTTCTTCCCATATGAAAGATTATCAAAAATATCTTTCTCTTAGGGGTGCCTGGGTGGCTCAGTTGGTTAAGCATTTGACTTCGACTCAGGTCATGATCTCACAGTTTGGTTCACGAGNATCTTTCTCTTATAGGACTATCACAATAATGCATGTAAAATGTCTGTATATTATTTCTGTCATCACCATTTTCACTATTGGTATCACACAGTTTGAGAATATCAGGTTCAGGGTTCAATCTTAAATCTAGTTGCAAATCCTTGCCACTACCAAGAGTAAAANGAAGCAAGAACTGATATTCCAAGTTTATAAATGTTCTCACACGTTTATACTATTCGAAACCTTTGATGCTTCTGTTGTTTCATTATTTACTGCTCATTTATTGATTTGCCATGGCTACTGTCCCTATGAAAAGTTTAGGGACTCTATAAAATCCAAATAGTAAATTTCTTTGTTTTTAAATTTTTTTAATGTTTTTTATTTTTTTCTGAGAGAGAGAGAAACAGCGTGAGCAGGGGAGGGTCAGAGAGACAGGGAGATACAGAACCTGAAACAGGCTCTGAGCTGGCAGTCAGCACAGAGCCCGACGCGGGTCTTGAACCCACGAACCGAGAGATCATGACCTGAGCCGAAGTTGGACGCTTAACCGACTGAGCCACCCAGGCGCCCCCAAATAGTAAATTTCTATAATAAGAACTGGAAAAAAAAACCAACAAAAAACTCAGGTTTAAACTCATCCTATTTAACTTTTTATTAAATAGCTTGATTGAAGTATAATTGATATACAAAATCTGCACATATTTAAAATATACAATTTAATGAATTTGGATATATGCATGTACCCATGATACCATCACCATAATCAAATACACATGTCTATCACCTCCAAAAGTTTCCTCATACACCTTTGTTAATTCTAGCATAAAAGTGAATCTCATATGAACCAGACACTCTGACTTTTGTAAACAACATAATGAACCTAAAAAAAATTCATTGGAAAGAGATTTTACTTGAATTTTTAGTTAGTTTCTGCCATGATGCTCTCTCATATAAAGTCAAATAACAGAATTTATTATTAGGGTTTTGTTTGTTTGTTGTTTTGTTTTGTTTTCAGATTTGTTAATGGTGAGGGGGGAAAATAATGCCTTTGTGTCCTAATTCTTTGTCACCAAATGAGAAATTTTTGTTAAATACACAATATTTATTTCAGTACAAATAGTAACATTTAGAGAGACAGCACAGACTTACTGCATTTCCAAGTACTGTTACAATAAACTGCCAACAAGTATCGTCAATAAGTATCTCTTTGCCTCTGGTTTTCAGCATAGGCTTGACCCAAACTACCTGTTCATTCCCCACTCCGTTTTGTAATAATCACAAAATGCCTCCATTTCAATTCTCTCTGCCACCGGTCCCTGACTGGCCTCTTTTTCCAGATCTCTTGACTCCCATGGATAGGCTCACTGTGTAACCCACTTTTAATCAGAAAACTGTGGAAAAGTATGAGGGAAAACTTGCTCAACTATTTATGAAGTCTAGTTTCTAGCCTTCCTAAAATCAGCCTCATTCTCCAGAGTATCTTGTCTTTCACACTTACTGCATTTCATCTTTTCTGTTTGACGAGGTTTGTTTTTTCCAGGCAGGATACTGTCCTATCTGGCATGCAACATAAACTCGGTGCACTGTGAATCCTTTTGCTTTTCAGAGAGTCTTTTTTTCTTTTTACTTTTTTTTTTTTTGGTTTTAACAATAAGTAGAAATATTCTCCACAGTCACTAATTTTAGTATACGTGGAACACTTCACATTTGTTTTTAAAGTCATTTCAAAATAACGAAACATAACCATGAGAAATGATAGTTTAAGGAAAAATATATATTCTTATTAGTGTAAGCCGAACCACAGTTCTGACTGTAGTTCTAACCAATTTTACTTTGGCCAAGACACCAATCATCCACAAACTGCAACACGTAAGTTTTATCAGAACAAAGGGCTCCTCTGCCATTTATTTAATAACAATTAGAACAATGACCATTTAGATATTTTTCAAGTGCACACATTTTTCACAAATATCTATAAAAATAAGTATTGTGTGAAACAATTATTTAAAGCTTTTTATGAAACAGATTATCACCTGACCGTTGGCTAAAGTACACACAGGGAATCAAGAAAAACATCACAAAGCAGGAAGAATGAAGCGCCATGTAAAACACAGAATGGCATGTCATAATGTTAAATTAAATATCATATTTCCAATAAAATACTTTTTTAAGTTTAAAGTATCACTTTTTATAGTTTAAAGTATCACTCTTCTTTTTCTTTCCTAACCAGCTAAATACAACCACTATTTTATCCAGATAAGTGACCATCTATTTATCTCTTCGTCCTCTTATTTATCAATCTACCCTTTACTGATTAGTTACCTTCCATAAGTTCCTGTGTTGTGCTGAGGGGGATTCAAAGATGGTTAATCTAGAACTGACTTCTTTGCCATCCAGTTGAGCAAAGGGATCTATGTTTCTGAACATTACTGATGAAGAGAAGGATACAGGAACATTAGTAGAATAAAATGACATAAAAACAAGCAAGCAAAGGAAGAAGTTTAAATATTTTTAAGGTAGTATCGAATGCTGTGGGGAGGGGAGGAATGAGGAATCTGAACATCTCTGTCTATTGGTTCCTCCTAGAAATCTATGAGAAAGTATGACCAGGTGAAGTCATTTTTATTTAATGTCGCTCACACCTAGAAGCACTGGCAAGGCATAAGTAAGTGAAATAAATAGGATATATAGACAGATTCAGAGACAGAGACAGAGAGAGAGAGATACAACAATATAGACACATATAGGCATATATTCAAACATAAACTCAGAGATACTGAGGGTTTGGTTCCAGATCTCTGCAATAAAGTGAATGACAATAAAATTAGCCAAATGAATGTTTTGGCTCCGCAGTGCATACCGAAGCTTGTCTATATTATAATCTGTTTTGTGTGCAACAGCATTATGTCTAAAACAACAACAACAACAACAACAACGGTACATACCTTAATTTAAAAAAAAAGGCTTCACTGCTGGAAAAAATGGTAATTATCATCTTGAGCTTTCAGCAAATTGTTCTTTTTGGCTGGTGGAAGGTCTTGCCTCAATGTTTATGGCTGCTGACTGATCAGGAGAGTTGTTGTTGAATATTGGGGTAATTACAGCAATTTGTTAAAAATAAGAGAAGCATGCAGTTTGTTGCAATAAGTGACTCTTCCTTTCACAAATGATTTCTCTATTGCATATGATGCTGTTTGATGGATCTTCCCTGGAATAGAACTTAGAACTTTTTTTTTTTTTTCCAAATGGGCAGTCAGTCCTCTTAAACTCTGCTGCTTTACCAAGTTTATATAACCTAAGTCCTTTGTGTCATTTCAACAATCTTCACAGCATCTTCACCACAAATACATTCCTTCTCAAGAAACTGCTTTCTTTGCTCATCCATAGGATAAACTTCTCGTCAGTTACAGTTTGAGCAGAAGATGGCAGCGATCCAGTCCCATCTTCAGGCTCCACTTCTAATTTTACGCCTTCTGCTCTTTCCACCACATCTGCAGTTACTTCCTCCACGGAAGACTTCAGCCCCTCCACGCCTTCCATGAGGTTTGGAATCAGCTTCTTCCTAATTGCTAATCATGTTGCTATTCTGAGACCTTTTCCCAGGAATCACAAATGTTCCTAATGGCATCTAGAATGGTGATTCCTTTCCAGAAAGTTTTCTACTGACTTTGCTCAGATGCGTCAAAGGAATCACTATCTATGACTTTAAAGTCAAAATGACTCCTTGATTCATGGGCTTCAGAATGAACAGTGTGTTATTAAAGACAAAACCAGGGGTGCCTGGGTGGCCTAGTCGGTTAAGCATCCGGCTTCAGCTTGAGTCATGATTTCACGGTTCGTGGGTTTGAGCCCCACATCGGGCTCTGTGCTGACAGCTAGCTCAGAGCCTGGAGCCTGTTTCAGATTCTGTGTCTCCCTCTCTCTCTGACCCTCCCCTGCTCACGCTGTCTCTCTCTCTCTCTCTCAGAAATAAATAAAACATTTTTAAAAAATTAAAGATGAAAACAACGTTAATCTCATTATATACCTCCATCAGGGCTACTGAGTAACCAGATGCATTGTCAATGAGTAGTCATATTTTGAAAGGATTTTTTTCCCCTAAGCAGTAGTTCTCAACTGTGGGCTTAAAAATGTAAACCATTTTGTAAACGGATATGCTATCATCCAAGTTTGTTGTTCCATTTCTAGAGCATAGGCAGAATAGACTGAGCATAAGTTTTAAGGGCCCTGGGATTTTCAGAATAGTCAATGAGCACTGGTTTCATCTTAAAGTTCCTTTCTGCATTAGCCCCTAAGAAGAGAGTCAGACTGTCCTTTGAAGCTTTAAAGTTAGGCACTGACTTCTCTCTAGTTATCAAAGTCCTAGGTAGAATCTTCTTCCTAAATATGGTTGTTATGTCTACACTGAAAATTTGTTGTTTAGCATAGCCACCTACATTAATTTTCCTAACTAGATCATCTGGTAACTTGCTGTGGCTTCTGTATCAGTACTTGCTTCTTCACCTTGTATGTTATGGGGGAGGTTTCTTTCCTTCAACCTCATGAATCAACCTCTGCTAGCTTCAAACATTTCTTCTACAGCTTTGTCATCTCTCTCAACCTTCAGAGAACTGAAGACAGTTAGCACTTTTCTCTGGACCAGGCTTTGGTTTAAGGAAATGTGGCTAGTTTGATCTTCTATCCAGACCACTAACACTTTCTCCATATCAGCAATAAAGCTGTTTCCCTTTCTTATCATTTGTGATCACTGGAGTAGCACTTTTACTTTCCTTGAAGAACTTTTCCTTTGCATTCACAATTGGCTCTTGCATACAAGAGATCTAGCTGTCTGCCTGTCTCAGCCTGTGACGTGTCTTCCTCACTAAGTTTAATCATTTCTAGGTTTTGATTTGAAGTGAGAAACATGTGGGGCACCTGGCTGGCTCAGTCAGTATTTTATGTGATTCTTGATCTAGGTAGGGGTTGTGAGTTCTAGCCCCGTGTTTGGTGTAGTGATTACTTAAAAAATTAAATCTTTGAAAAATAAGTAAAGTGAAATAATAAAAAAGAAATAAAGTGTTCCTTTTACTTGAACAGTTAGAGGTCACTGAAGAGTTATTCACTGGTCTAATTTCAATATTGTTATTGAGGACATACACAATTTTCTAGGAATGGGAGGTGTGCTGAGGAGAAGAAGGCAGGAGAATGGCTAGTCGGCAGAGCAGGCAGAACACACACATTTATCAATTAAATGTGCTCTCTTATATGGGCACTACTTATAGTGTTCCAGAACAATTACAATAGTACCATCAAAGATAAGTGATCACATATCACCATAAAGAATATGATAATAATGAAAAAGTTTGAAATATTGTAAGAATGACCAAAATGTAACAGATCTGAACTGTGAAAATCCTGTTAGAAAAATGGCACAAATAGACTTGCTTAATGCAGGCTGACCACAAATCTTCAATTTGTAAAAAAAAAAACATCTGTGATGTACAATAAAGTGAAGTCCAATAAAACAAGGGGTGACTGTATGTATGTATACCCACACACACACATGCTCATGCACTGTGCCCTCCCCACATACCAATTCGACTTGAACAACTGATACACTGAATATTAATTTAGAAAACATTGAGTACTGAGAATCTTCAAATGAAGAAGTGTTGTTAACCTTTTGCTGGTGTTCTTATTTCTGATGGAAATAAAATGTACAATTACTTCACTAGTTTCCAGGTAGTGAATGATGGCAATTATTTCTCTAGGATCCTCGTATTACATATGAAAGGATAAGAAAATAAAATAACAAAAATATAATGAAAGTAGAGAAATAAGTTAGAAAGAGATCTGTATGGTATTATTTATATTTGGAATCTTATAAAAATAAACAAAACAATAAAACACTGACCTCATGGGTACAGAGAACAGACTGGTGACTGCCAAATGAGGGGAGGCGTGAAATGGGTGAAGGGGGTCAAAAGATACCAACTTCCGTTTATAAGATTAATCAGTCCTAGAGATACAATATACAACATGGTGACCATAACTAATTATATTGTATTCTGTATTTGAAAGTTGTTAAGAAATACAAAACATAACAAAACTAACAAGGTCAACCATTAAGTGTCTCTTCCCAGTATACATTTAAGGCTATCTGTTACAACCTATCAGCTCCAGGGAAAATATATCCTTAAAGTTTATTATACAATTTATTTGAACTGTTGTTAAAAAAATGGGAAATCCCAAAATTGGAAGACATTTAGGTCCGGTAGTCTCCATTTGTAATGCACAGTATATAGAACTTAAAGTTAGAGAATTGTGGAGATTCAAATTACAGCCGGCCTTAGCCACTGTAGGTAAATTATCTCATCACTTTCAGTCTCTAAGAATCTCTTGTTAGTGCTTCTGAGGAAAGGATAGGTTTTCTGGATTCATACCTGGCTCTACTATTTATTGGGTGAATGGCCTTGGACATGTAATTTAGGCTCTCTAGAATGAGTTTCTGAATAAAATTTGAATAGTACTAATTCATTAGTGTGATGCTAGCAGCTGTACAGTGAACCTCAACATTCCAACACATTGAGGCTCTGGAGGTTTTCTCTTACATCACCATTCAGGCAGGTGCCCCTGGCAGGCGGGCAGCTTTCCTACATGCAGTTCAGGTGCCTGGGCTCCTACAATCCTGTGGCTCCACTAATACCCATGGTGTTGGCAGCCAGGTAGTGAGAGGAGAAATAAATCCTGAAAAAGCCTTGGCCCAGAGCAGTACCTGCCGTTTCCACTAAGACTCTGTTTATGACACACTGCCACATGGTCACAGTCGGCAACAGGGAAACCTGGGAAAGATCGGCCTGGCCTGGGCACTCACTTGCAGCCATGGTTTTCTATTACGGACTTGGGTACATACATTTCGGCAGACACCATCTTCCAATACGGACCCTTTATGGCGATAAAGGGTTCAGGGATCACAGCTGTAAGGCAGCACCCCCATTTATGTCACACTGTAACCAATAAAAGATACCCACTACTTACTAACTCTACCAAGTCTGTCTGAGATTTTCCTGGCTGTCGCACTGAAGATCTGTGTTCCAGGAAGCCCTGGTGTTCTAGGAAACCTGGCACAGTTTGTCTAGAACTATCTCAGTTTTAAAACTAAAAGTCTCTCCACCAAAAAAGGAAGTGGGGGAAGGCTGGCCTGGGTGGATCAGTCAGTTGAGTGTCCGACTCTTCTTTTTAAAAATGTTTTTAATGTTTATTTTTGAGAGGGGGGAGGGGCAGAGAGAGAGAGAGAGACAAAGAATCTGAAGCAGGCTCCATGCTCTGAGCTGTCAGCACAGAGCCGGATACAGGGCTCAAACACATGAGCCGAAAGATCATGACCTGAGCCAAAGTCAGATGCTTAACCAACTGAGCCACCCAGGCTCCCCAAGTGTCTGACTCTTGATTTCGGTTCCAGTCATAATTTCAGGGTCGTGGAATCAAGCCCTTCCTTTGGCTCTGCACTGAGCACAGAACAGAACCTGCTTAAGATTCTCCCTCTCCCTTTCTCCCCTCCCCCAACTCACCCATGCTTTTTCTCTCTCTTAAAAACAAGAAAACGAAACCCCCTAAATTCTACATTCTAAGAACCCTTCAGTTACAGGTAAAACAGATCGGTTGGTTATCCTACTACTAATTATCATTATAATTATCATTATAGCAGTGAGTACATGCTTTTTATTTAAGTGTGCTCCATATGTATGTATGTATGCACAAATAAAAGCAGTTTTGTGGATATGAATAAAATGTAATACAAAAAACTATGGTGTAAAAATTCCTATTTTGAAAATGGTTTGCTGCAGATGTCCTAAGGATGAATTTCAGATGTTTGCAAAAGTGATCGCTGTCTTCAAATGTACAAACACAGGCATGCGCAAGCATCAGATACGCTTAGAGTGGTTCCAGAAGGCTGATCTGAGACCTACAAGTAGAAAATCTGAGACATAAATGACAGCTTAATATAAAGAATTTTTAAAAACAGAACTGTTCAATCTGACAACAGTCCAATGTAGCAGTAGCCAAGGCATTTCTGAAAAGCAAAACATACACTGTAACCACACCCCAAAAGGCTTACATTAACATCTGACATACTTTATATGCAACATTATCTTGGCTCCATTGAATGGAGGAATCAGGCTTCTAAAATTAATCCTGGCTTTCAGTCAAAGTAGGTATCAAGGACATTTTAGCAAAACAGAATAGGAATAATGTGCATGATGATGACCAGAGGAGGTTTTCTTTATGATCCTTAAACTTAAAGCACCTAGACCTTTGTCTTTCTTTGACAGAACTGCCATACCGATGAACAGATATAACTCCTTTTGTTTAAGTTACCAGTGGTTGGAATTGTTACTTTTGCTTTTGGCAAACCCAAAGAGGAAGTAATAACCCCAAGATCTGGAAAAGGGAGAATGAGTCAAACAGTAAATGTCAATCTATTAGTAATCCTGCATAATTGGCATATAAGGCCCCATGCTTTAGAAATGAGGCTCCCTTTTAGAGGCCTAGATGGAATACACTGGTCTTGAGAAATGATAAATTTCCATCACTTATTCACCAATAAAGATAGTGTGTCTGAGATGTGACAAGCAGTGTGCTTCTTAAACTAGGCTTATTCAAGTAGAAATCAGGGAGGAATATCAGAAGACAGTTCAGGGGGTTCGTTCATGGGACAAGACACTCTTCAAATCTAAGGACTCATGATTCTCAACATACACATGGGATTTTCTTCTTACTGTTGCTATTGTATTACAATAATAATATTTCATCAAAACATCAAACACCATCCCATGATTTCTGAGAAGATAGCACACAATACACTTTAGCTAAGTCAATGAATACTGGTTGGATGAATGAGTTTGGCTTACAAAATATTAACTCTTCCTAGGACCTCCTGGGTTTTTACTTTGTAAGTATCATTTCATCTGCTCTACTTCCCCATATGACTAAAGACAGTACAACATTATCCCTTTAGGCTTCAATGAGGATATTGGCAAAAACTGGAAGAGACGGGACTAGACAATATTTTAGGAGGACAAAAATGATGACTTTTTGCCAGTAAGATAAATGTCATTTTGCTTGGGAAACAGGCTAGACTCATGAGAGAATGTGAAAGTTCTAGCACTTGCCATGGAGCCTCCAAGTCCCGAAGCCTTAGAACTTTTAATGATAAAATGAGATAAATATTATGCTTAAATTCTTCTTTTTTTAAATAAAGATTTTATTTTTAAGTAATTTCTACACCCAACAAAGAGCTCGAACTCACAACCCCAAAATCAAGAGTCACATGCTCTACATATTGAGCCAGTCAGGTGCCCCCTCCTCACCAAGTTCTTTATATGCCTTCATAGCATAGCCGTTTATTTCTAAGTATCAGACTCTGAGTTTCAGGCAAGCTCAGTCACCTGTTATTCATCTATTCATATTCACATCCTCAAAAGTGAAAGGAGTATTTAGTGCTGTAGAATGCAAAGTCTGAAGAATCACTAGCATCAGGCAAAGATGTGACCAGGAACTCAAGCAATGTCCCAAAGAATCAAGCTCTTTCTCTTGGTTCAATTTTGCCTTTATTTTTTAGCTGTATTTCCCTGCCTGTTGACCCTTGAGAGCTTTAGACTTGACTTATCTTTCAGTCAGCAACTGTACTGAACAGACCACTTCCCTTTAACTAGTACCACCCAAACTACTGGAATGAATTTCATTACCTTGGTTTGGGTCATGTGCACATACCTTAACTAGTTCCTGTGGCTCATGAAGTTGACTACGCTGATTGGCCAGACATGGTTTATTTAAGCACCCTAGGGATTAAAAGTTAGGGCAGGGTAGATTAAGCCCCATCTAAATTGGTCAAAACCACTTGGACTAAGAGTGACTTAAGACTATTTCCCTAAAAATGAGGAGAGAAGAAGTAATGTATTCAAAACAGGTATTCACTACATTCTCTCTCTCTCTATTTCTCTCTCTCTGTCTCTCATACACAATGAATGTGCTATTAGAATCTAACTTGCATGTTTGAAAGAAACTGTATTTTAAAGGCAGTTTTCAAAATTAATATCATATAATCCATTTGGGTTATTATAGATCCACAAAGTTTGGTTTTTAAACTATTATTATTAGCAGCATAATGATCAGGCTACTTGTCAGAAAATATTTAGTTTACACAAATATAATCTAAGATAAGTAGGTGAATTTAAAAAATGAAAGCAATGATAGCAAACATCCTGTGTAATTATGTTTCTCTTATGAATTTCACATTCTATTGAATTTTTCCTCTTGAAGATCTTTATGCTTCAAATATTACATTAACACAGGTTTCATGCACTTCATTTTTAGCCCAAAAGTCTATGCATTTTTCCTTTCAAATAAGAAGTCTTTAAAAAACTAGTTTTCTGCTAAATTATAAATTCTACTAAACTGTAACTTTAAAACTAGGCATGTTTTATCAACTGTAAATATGAATATATTTCAATCTTTTGAAAATTATGATAGAAATATGATTATTGAAGAAATGCAATAAAGATAAAGAGTACAAAATAGTGAAATACTCCAAAAAATTAAAATATGGTCTAAAGTATTCTATAAGCCTCTATCTGGGGTCTCCCTACTTATTACATTTCTCTTGCAATTAAACAAATATGAATAAGAGAAGAATATGGTTGCAACTTATAATATTTAAAAATAGGTTGTTCAAGTAATAATTACTTTTAAGAGACCCATACATTAGTTTGAACTATATGAAAATGCCATTAGGCAAAAAATACCCACCAAATATTGGACATTTCATATAAAATTACAGTTTGGCAAAATAATTGCCATATATATTCATATCACTGGTAGTGATACAGAGACATTCAGAGGACAACTCTATACATTAAATTCACAGTTCATTATAAGAATATTTTGCTACATCCTAAACATCCCTGAGAAAGTGTATTTTCTGGTACTGTTATCAGGTGCTTTTTGTAAATCTGAAGTACTAATACACTACTTAACAATTTTGTTTTTCTTTAGAGTATTCAAGCAGGGCAAGGATGAGGAGCTGAAATCAAATCATGCCTCTACCTTGCCTATTTTACTTCATTTTCATTTCACTCCTAAATTAATGGAGTGAGTCAAATCTTCACTTTTAATTGCAAGTGTCCATTCATAATTCAATAAAAATATTCTTCCAATTATTCATCTTAGGCCATCATCTTTGTGCCTTATGACAAAATCCAGGTTCTCTGAGAACTTGGTACTTTTAATACTTTTAAGTACATTTCTGGCACACTGACATCAGAATATGCCTATATATTCTAGAGGATAAGAATGGCCTTACTTTTATCTTGGTACACAGTACCTGAAACATGAGCATGTTAAATTGAATTACATGCCTTAAAGCAAACTCTAAGACTAAGGAAACAAAATATTAAGTATTTTAAAACATATTAAGTTCAGTCACAAATGGAAAATTTTGGATGTCTATGTTTCTGCTAGCAGTGCATTATTTATAGGAATTCAACTATATTTATACACAATAAAGGAAAACTTGATAAAGTATCACTTACTGAAATTAACTTGTAGTGAATCACATTTTGGATATATTCAGAAAGGATTTACATTTGCCTGGTGTCAAACATATACGAAAAAAGGGACTACCTTTGTTTTTGTGCTGGTATTTTTTGCTGTTATTTCTGACAAAGTTATGAGTGCACATAATTACAATGTCCAATATAGCAGAAGGGCTTGTGAGGAAAACAGTCTCTTGCCATACTTGTACAACCTTCTCCACTAAAATAAAATACAATACTCTTCCTGATTGCCTACAAAAGTCTAACCGTATGATGATACAGTTATACAAGATATACTAGCTACATTAATATACAAGGTAGTATCCAATCTTTCTATTAAGATAGTTGAAATTTAGCTCAAATATTCCAACACCACCTCTACTCACAATATATTAACACATCAGTCTAGTTCTTGCTTGAAACTTAAACAAAATATTTAAAACTCAATTTTCCAGGGCAGACTTCAGCTCAGTTTGTGAGTTTGAACCCTGCATTGGGCTCTGTGCTGACAGCATGGATTGTGCTTTGGATCTTCTATTTCCTCCTCTCTCTCTTCCCCTCCCCAGCTTGCACTCTCTCTCTCAAAAATAAATAAACATTTAAAAAACATTTTAAAAAACTCAATTTTCCTTTTCCTTTGCCTAGATAGAGTATCCTTTGGCTCTGCCATTTTGTAACATGAGGACATAAGCACTCATCCCAACCTCATCCCTGTCCTCTGCTCACCATCTTCTGCCTCTTAGCTTTTACCTGTATCTTTAGTTTTATTATTAAGACTTAAATTTCATATTCTTTTCTGTAATTGTAGTCACATGTTCTGTTTTTAGTCACAACTATTGATTCTAGAAGAAAAAAACCCATCACACCATTAAAACTGTTTACTTCTATTACTATGATTAGGAAAATAATACATACAATATAGCCAATTAGCATAGTAGAGATACACTTCCTTCTCTCTTGTTAATTCTCTCTCTGTTAATTTGAGTACAGTTGATATGTTACATTAGTTTCAGGTATACAACATAGTGATTCAATATCTCTATACACTATGCTAGGCTCACTACCAGTGTAGCTACCATCTGTCACTATATTACACTATTATAATATGAATATATTTCCTAAGCTGCACCTTTAATCCATATAACTTAATCATTCAGTAACTCAAAGCCTATATTTCCCACTCCCTTTCACCCATGTTGCCCATCCCCTCTAATCCCTTTACCTTTGGCAACCATCAGTGTGTTCTCTTTATTTATAGATCTGATTCTGCTTTTCATTATTAATTCATTTTTTTAGATGCTATATATAGGTGAAATCATACAGTATTTCTGTCTCTGTCTGACATATTTCACTTAGCATAATACCTTTTAGGTCCATCTATGTTGTCACAAATGGCAAGATCTCATCCTTTTTTATGAATGTGTAATATAATGTCCTAATTTTTGATCCACTTAATAAAGTTCAAATTTATTCAATATTTTTATAATTCAAAATTACTGGGTATCTCAAGGTTTTCCAAGTTCTCTAACATACTATCCAACTCTTTGATTCTCATGGGATGCTTTATTCTCTTTTGTTTGTTTAACTTTACTTATTAGAGAAAGAGAGACAGAGCGAGAGAGCGAGAGAGAGCAGGGGAGTGGCAGAGAGAGGGAGAGAGAGAGAATCTTAAGCAGGTTCTGCAATGCCAGCACAGAGCCCAACTGTGAGATTGTGACCTGAGTCAAAATCAAGAATCAGAGATTTAACCGAATGAGTCACCCAGGTGCCCCTACTTTATTCTTGACTGTTTCTACACAGTGATAGAATTTTCATCAAGAAAGTTGGTCTTGATGCTCTTCTGTGCTGTCCAGATTCCAGAGCTCCCTGGCTCTTGAATTAACTGTATATTTTGCTGAAGCACAACTACAAAAACTTCCATAGAAAGAATTTGTGACTAAGGTGCTTTCTGAATCATTGCATTTTTTTTTTTTTTTTTGGTCTTCATATTTGAATGACAATCTGTCTAGGTACTGAAAATACTTCCCCAACATTTTGAAAGGATGGGTCTGTTGACTTCTAGCCCACAGTTCTAGTGGTATGAATCTCATGCTATTTTCCATTTTTTGAGTGTGCCTTCTCCTTTCTTTCTGAATGCTTTTCAGCTCTCACTGTCTGTCCCCCTTCCTTTTAGGTTTCTGAAAGTGAGCAAGGACTTGTCAAGCAAAGGTCATTGGATGTGACTATGTACATGGTGGTCTATTTTAATATCTGTTCTTCAATGTTTCTATTATTCTTTCCTATTTCATCAGCCCCTATTTATTCTGTTCTCCCTTTAGAAAGTCAAGGACTCAGATTTTGTATTTTATTTTCTGGTTACACCCTCTATTTTTTGTTTTTATTTGTAGTGTTGTTCTAATTTGCAGAGACTTATTCAATTTTATATTCCAATCCACAACAATGTCTTTGGAACCATATTTTTAAATTTCAAAGCTATTTTTTGTTTGCTAATTATTTCTATTTCATTCTATTGAGGTTGTTTTGCTTGTTTGTTTACTTCTTTAACCAAATACATTACCTAATCTTCTGGTAATAAAAACTAGTAGTGGATTTGGTTTTTTGTTTTTGGTTCATTTTATATCTATTATAGGCCTTTAATTTTCTCTGTTTAATCCTTGATTAGGTTTTCTGTTTGATTTCTTAGGATTTCTGTTTGATTTTTGTTACTGTATTTGTCATTACTTGTTTGTTTGTTTTTATGGTCATATATAAAAATGAAGCAAACAAGTAATAAATAAACAAGCAGACAAACAAACTGAAAACAGTTAGTATTTAGTTATTAATGCTGGAGGCAAAAGAGAATCCATACTGGAAAGTTTTATTACCTAATACTTGAGAGTATAGGCTCTAGAATCGGTGCTAGAGTTCAAACAGAAGTTCTAGCACTGAGCTGTTGTGTGATTGTAGACAATTTGTTTTTCCTCCCTCAGTCTCTAAAATATGGCTAATACTTATACTTACTTATCAGCTTGCTGTGAACATTAACTTATATAAGTTAATATAAATGATACAATAAGAGATGTAACTTCTAGGGCACCTGGGTGTCTCAGTTGGTTCAGCATCTGACTCTTGATTTTGGCTCAGATGATGATCTCATGGTTTGTGAGTTTGAGACCCATGTTGGATTCTGCATTGACAGTACAGATCTGCTTGAGCGTCTGTCTCTCTCTCGCTCTCTTTCTCTGCCCCTAACCCATTCACATGCACTCTCCCTCTCTCAAAATAAATAAATAAACATTTAAAAAAAAGATATGTAACTGATATGAAACAATGTCTAGTACTGTGGAAGAAAATATTCAGAGCAAAATCCAAAGCTGTCCATAGTCTAGAGAACTAAAACAATTAATTACTGCTGCAAAAAATGACATTGATTTTCTGAGGTAAGATTTTTCTAGAGTTGCCTGGGTGGCCCAGTCGGTTGAGTGTCTGACTCTTGATTTTGACTCAGATTGTGATCTCACAGTAGTGGGGTCGAGCCCCATATCGGGCACTGTGCTAACTGGGAAGCCTGCTTGGGAATTTGTCCTTCTCTCTCCTTATGCCCCTCTCCCCTGCTTGCACACATTTTCTCCCCCTCTTTCTCAAAAAAAAAAATTAAATAAAAGCAAATTAAAAAAATNCTTTTTATATCCATTGTTTCTTTGTTTTGGTATGAATTCTCAAATACAAATTTATCTTCAAAATACTTGGAGATTTTGCATTCAAAATGTAAGTCACAGGGGTGACTGGGTGGCTCAGTTGGTTGAGTGCCCAACTCTTGATTTCAGATCAGGTCATGATCCCAGGGTTATGGGATTGAGCCCCACACTGGGCTCCACACTGAATATGGAACCTGCTTGAGCTTCTCTCTCTCTCTCCCTCTGCCTCTTTCCCCAACTTAAGCCTTCTCTCTTCCTAAGGTAAAAATAAAATTAAAAGACAAAAATAGGTGCATCTTGGTGGCTCAGTTGGTTAAGCCTACAACTTTGGCTCAGGTCATGATCTCACCACTCGTGAGTTCAAGCCCCATGTTGGGCACTGTCCTGACAGCTCAGAGCCTGGAGCCTGCTTCAGATTCTATGTCTCCCTCTCTTTCTCTTCCCCTTGCCTGCTTGCATTCTTGCTCTCTATCAAAAATAAACATTAAAAATTTTTTAAAAAGAAAAAAATATGTCAGAAGTAAATCAGCATTAAGATTCTTCAGAAAGAGGGGCGCCTGGGTGGCTCAGTTAGTTCTCTTGACTTTGGTTCAGGTCACTATCCCAGTGTCATGGGATCAGGCCCTGCATGGAGCTCTGCATTGAGCACGGAACCTGCTTTAGATTCTCTCTCTCTCTCTCTCTCTCTGCCCCTTTATCCTCATGCTTGAACTTTCTCAAATAAAAAATGAAAATGAAAAAAAAGAAGATTTCTCAGGGAAAGCAGACAGGGACAGAATAAATAGGTAAATAAATAAAACTTTGGGAAGATAGGGGAGGTATTGTGCAAAGAAGCCTGGAGGATATGCTCAGAGAACCTGGACCACATTCATCTCTCCCACTCTTGCTTCCACATACGCACTCACAACCAGAGCTTCACCTTCTCATTTGTAAATTATGTTCAGATGCCCCAACAACGCGATTCTAGAATCATATATCCCTGAGTTAAAAGTTCTCTTTTGTAGCATCTTGGATAAAGTATGCACATGGAAAGTTTATTTTTGTATCTTAAAAAACTTTTCCCACTGTGATTCNTTGATTTTGACTCAGATTGTGATCTCACAGTAGTGGGGTCGAGCCCCATATCGGGCACTGTGCTAACTGGGAAGCCTGCTTGGGAATTTGTCCTTCTCTCTCCTTATGCCCCTCTCCCCTGCTTGCACACATTTTCTCCCCCTCTTTCTCAAAAAAAAAATTAAATAAAAGCAAATTAAAAAAATAAAATAAAAATTAAAAAGAAATTAAAAAATAATTTTTAAATCAACGACTTCAGTATGAAGTATTAAAATATGAAGAAATAAATGTTATGAATCTATATTGATAAATTTGGGATGAGTTTTTTTTTC